>NC_091581.1:487783-490283 GCF_042767895.1 Penaeus vannamei | reverse complement strand
TCACGCATCTCTCAATAGGCCTATATGACTTTGGTTTAAAGTATATGAAAGTCGAGAAAAGCATCGGCTTTTTTAATAGGAATTTAAACCAAAGCCATTTTTAATGTCCTTTGGGCGTTAGTAGCCGCTATTCAGGTCATTGCTAACTAAGCTTGTCTTTTTTATATATGTTTGCTAATATGATTATTCTTCTCATTCGCAAAGTACATCGGGCTGTCACTCCCGCGGATATATATTTCTTTAACTCCGAATTCCCTTTTTTCTGTAGACTTGGAACATGATTCAGAAAGCACACGCGCCACTTGCGAGGAACTTTGTCGCCGAGAGTTTAAAACTTTCGATGCCAGAAATGTTACGGCGCGATAAACTCCGCCTGAAAGTTTCCGTTCAACTTGGATAGCTTTTTCCGGGGCGACGCCGCGGGAAGTTCCGCTGCGATTTGATGCTCGCCTTTTCAGCTGGACGATTCCACCGCGTGCAGATTGGGTGCTAAGCACATACAGACGCACAGACGTACAAAAGCATGCACACGCCCCCGAACGAAAAAAAAAGCACGCACACACACGTACACACATATGCATATATCATGATTTTCTTCATTTGTTCCTGGGGGTGAGGTGGGGTGGGGGGAGTGAGGGCGCCATCTCCTTAAAGGCAAAGAAAGACGCCTTTTGTTATCCGTTTCCCTTTTCGACCAGCAACCTGAACGCAAAGACCTCGATGCTTGCCTTGAGAGAGCTGTTGAGTGGAGGCCAGAAGCCGGACGCCATGGAGGCCGGGTCAGCCAAGCCCGCGCGAAGGAGGTCAATGGCGTGTCTGCGGATGATCCCGCGGAATATCGTGGCGAGGAAGAGGAGCGTGTTCCTCGACCGCCCTCCGGTCCTGACGGATTGGCACGAGCCCCGCGAGGACGACGCTCCCGGCAGCGGCGCCTCCCGCGGCGCTCCTTCGCCCAAGAGCAACGCGCGCGGGGGTGAGGGACGCGTCCAGGCTGCCGGGGAGGGGGAGGGGGAGGGGGCCGCTCCGCTGCCTCCGGGGCCGGAGAGGAACGAGAGGCGTGCTGACGCGGCCGCCTTGGGAGGGCGCCGGGAGGGGGCTTCGGGAGGTGGGGCGTCAAGTGCCTCCACCTCAGCCTCTACCGCCGCAGCCTCCACTTCCACCTCCACCGCCGCCGCAGCCTCCTCCATCGCCGCCGCAGCCTCCTCCACCTCCTCCACCGCCGCCGCAGCCTCCTCCACCCACTCCACCGCCGCCGCAGCCTCCTCCACCTCCTCCACCGCCGCCGCAGCTTCCTCTCCCTCTCCCTCATCCTCCACCTCCGCAAATGCTCCCACTCGGCGCCGCAAGAGAGGCTCAGAGGTCAGTCCTAAAGGTGTTGTGTTGATGCCATCTTCTTTTTTTTTTAGATAGCAGGTATGAAAATGTGCTTGGCGATTATCACGGGCTCTTCCAGGTGTTCGCGGACAGGTCAGTTTGATTCGTGCTGGAAAGAAGAGTAAGTTTAAATCATCTTTTATTTACTTGCCATAGCGTCATTGGAAGGATTGAAAGAAAGTAGTCGAAACCTTGATATCTTTTCACATAAATCCTGCTCCCTCTTTGCGGGGACACTTTAGAATATTCGGGAACGTTATGCACGGAAGTGTTCTTTAACTCATTTAGATGAAAACCAGGAAGTATCTTTGGTTTTGAAAATAAAGAAACATGTTTCCAGTGTATAATAAAGGATGTCAGATTAAGGAAGGCTAGAGTAAAAAAAGTCAAGACCATTTTAGAAGGTGAAGCGTATGTCTGTTTCTAACGCATCGTCGCCGGCCGGAATCCAGGGAACATTTCGCGAGATTCTTTATAAAATATTTCTTTTAATGTAATTAGAATAATGTAATTGCATTAAAGTTCTTCTCCCTTCCTCCATGTGTTTCTTTTTTATTCAAGATGAAAGCGCATCTCACTTTGCTATAGTCCTCTGTGATCTTGAGAATATCCAGTTTTAAAGGCGAAATAAGGATACTCGTTGGGGTCGGCGGCATTTTGCAGTCGCACTTTCCTCCTCCCCCCTCCCCCCTCCCCCCCACCGGTTCCACCATGACACCGGCTTGACATTTGGTCGTAGTGATAACACGTCCAGGGAGAGGAATGGCCACGCTTGCTTGAGGCCTTTTTTGACCAGTTTATCGCAGAGGAACTCGGGGAAAAAAACTTGGAGGAAGGTGAGTTTTCTAAGGTGCTTCTGTAAATTTTCTTGTCGCCTGCACTTGAGACAGCCTTCGTCTCTTTTTTTTTCTCAAGGACAGACGTAATGTATGCTGCGAACAATAGAGGAGATCTCCCGGTAACAAGATGCTGCTCGTGAGAACTGCAAGGCCCCCTCTCTGCAGCATGGTTGCCTAGGAAGAAAACGGGCATCATGCTGGTGATGTTACCGCCGCACCCTCTCGTATTTCTTTTATTTTTCCCTTCAGAACGACCGCACAGCCAACATCTTCCTCAACCAGCATGA
>NC_091581.1:477783-480283 GCF_042767895.1 Penaeus vannamei | reverse complement strand
GGGACTACCATCGATTTTTCCCTGACGTCACACGCGTACTTCTGATGTCAAAGAACGATTGCTCAACATCTGTCCTGCAATCGCCCCCCAAAAAATGTGCCTCTTGTGCCCAAGAATATTATTTTATTAATAGTATTAGTTTTTTTTTCCTTTTTTTATAGATTTTTAGTGAAAAGGGAGGCTCGCGTATGTATTTGTTCTTACTCTCACGCTTTTCTCTAATTGTTCTACAACTTGCCGGAAGTATTTTAGTGAAAAGGAGGCTCATTTGCGCGCGTGTTTCCCCTTCCCCCCGACGGGGCTCGCTGGCTTCTTCGAGGTGGGGCGGGGGGGGGGGGGTCGGATTCGGGGCGTTAACTTTGCAAATCGGCGAATTTCCAAGCTGGGCATTAATGGGCGTGCTTGTGCTGACTCTGCCCGAAAGTCAAGTTGTTTGGGGGAGGGGGGTCGAGATCAATGGGGTAGGGGGTAGGGGGGAGGGGGAGAGAAAGGGAGAGTGGAAGTATAGAGGAGAGAGGAGGGAAAGGGAAGAGAAAAGAGAGAGGAGAGAAAGGAAAGAGAAAAGAGAGAGGAGAGAAAGGAAAGAGAAAAGAGAGAGGATAGAAAGGGAAGAGAAAGGAGAGAGGAGAGAAAGGGAAGAGAATGAAGTGATGAAATACAGAGGAGAGGAAAAGGCAGAGAAGGGGAGAGAAAGAGAGAGAAGAAGAATGAAACTGATAAGAAGTGAGAGAATTGGAAGATGACAGAGAAGTGAGCGAGGGAGAAAGAAGGAGGGAAAGGGAGAGAGGAGGAAGAGGATAAAAAGAGGAAAGGGGAAAGAAAAGCGAAAGTCGAAAGAAAGGGAGAGAAGGGGTCTAGAAAAGCAAAAGACAAAAATGGGGAGAGAATGGGAAAAACCGAAAGACGAAAGAGGGGGAGAGAGAGGAGAGAAGAACTAGAGAGACAAGAGAAGGGAAGGCCATGGACAACGGAGTGTTGAATCATACGCAGATCCCCCCCCCCCTTTTTGCGCGTGTGAGGGGGCGTGGAATAGTAGGTGGGCGGGTCTTCGGGCGGCGGAATCTCGTCCTTTGTTGGTGCAGTGCAGTAGCAGACAGGGCCGCCCGTTTTGCATCTGGGCGTTAATGTGATTTCCTTCGTTTGGGCTTTTGTAACCTGTCGCGGAGTTGTTCGTTTGCCGGATGTGAATCGTTTTTTGGTTTTTCTTCTTTTCTGACGAATTTGGAATGCTGACATTTTCTTGCAGGTGTGGCTTGTTCTCTGCAGTTGGTTGGATAGTTGGCGGATGTATTTTCATTTTTATATTGATGTTGATTGATCGCGAGTATATACTTAGTACTAAAGATTACACGTATTCATGAACTGAAGGAAACATTCGCTATAAATGATCTCTCTATACCAAAGATACCATACTCATTGCAGATATTCACTAAAGATATGAAATATTCACTAATTATTCAGTTCAGATAGGAAGTATTCACTTAAGATATTTACTAAAGATATGAAATATTTACCATAAAGAAAATAATATCGAAAACATTACCGCTGCCGGCTGCTTCGGAGTCCAATCGGTTTTGCGTCATTCATATCCTTTGAATGGAACAACTTCGGGCCAAAGAGGATTTATTTCCATGCAGGTCTTCCACTCGCAACATCCGAGGCATTCTCTTGAAGCGAAACATATTTAGAACTCATTAAGGTGGATAGGTATTGTGGTTGAGAGGAGGACGGCAGACAAGAACAAAGATAAATATTTTTTGTTATCGAGTTACGAAAAGGACAGAATAATAGCTAGATAGATAACTATTTAGGCTAAGCAATTATTCTTCTGTATTAATATTTATTTTTATAGGCCAAGCGTTTTTCTTTTACAGTAAGATCTTAGGTCCTATCAATTTCGGCCTCGTGGAATAGGGAGATAGAGGTAAGGATTAAAAGACCGAGACACAAGTTACACAGAATTCGAGGTCGCCGCCGTCACGGAGTCTAATGAACCGTGACCTTTCTGTCCCGTGGTTTAAGGTCAGCGAATTAATTTGATGCGAAGAATATGATTGATAGTAATGTGTACTTCGGGTCTGTACTGTGCAGATGCCATGGGTTGCCTTTTCCACGCGATGCCTTTGTTTTTGTGTTGTTAGTCAAGGGTTGCTGATTAGTTGCCTTTAATTGCTTTGTTGGGAAAGGCAGCCTCTTCTACAAGATGTCATTTGTTTTTCTGTTGTTTTTTATGTAAAGCATTGCTATTAGTTAGTTATAATGAATTCTTATGTATGTGTTGTTGTTACGTTAAGAATGGCAAAAAATGTAAATTGTTTAAAAAGTGTAAGAAAGTTGTATTAGATGAAAATCGATGTATGTATATACAGAAGCGGGATAGTGAAGGGTGAATGGTTTCAAGAATATAGTTTAAGAAATATAGTTAATAGTAAATGGTTTTAAAAATCTAGTCAATAATGAACGGCTTTAAAAATCTATTGAGTGGTAAATGGTTTCAGAG
>NC_091581.1:447783-460283 GCF_042767895.1 Penaeus vannamei | reverse complement strand
ACGCGCGGAAGCAAGAAGAAATGCACGGGCGCAGACTACCCTCGCACGTCAGTCGCCGTCACTGCACCGTCACTGCACGACGAAATTATGTACACCTGTGCAAGCGCTTGGCCCGTCCACAGCGTCTTCTGGCACTGCTCCCAAAGCAGCTTTTGTGGCGCGTTGTCTTAGCCTCCTTAGAATCGTGTTGCATTTTCTTTTGTCTTCGAATCCATAAGGCTTGTCTTGTTTCTTCTCTCGGAAACCTCGAACCTGATCCTCGCCTCCTACTTCCTCCCAGGATTCTTGGCCCTTCCTTCGCCTCCTCTTGAATACTTGAGCCTCGTCTTCGGTCCCTCTAAGAATCCTTCCCCCTCGCCTTCGCCTCCAACGCTCACAATCCTTGCCGTGAATCTCGCTCGAAGGGCTCAGTACATATCCACCTGAGGGAGGCTGGCCTTGCCCTTCACGTGCCGTCGCCGAAGCAGGCACACGATGACGGCCACGAAGGTGACGAAGGTGAAGGCGCAGGCGACGCTGATGGCGATGATGGACATGTACGACAGCGGGACCTCCGACCACCACGTCCAAGCTGCTGCCGTCGCCTGGTGCTCTGGGGGCGCAGGCAGAGAGGAAAATGAGGGTTTGGGTCCTTGGATGAGGTTTAGTGGCAGGGGTTTGACTTGAGGAGTGGATGCGAACTTGGATGGGAAGAAGAAGGGTGAGCAGTTTATGTGACAGGCGTCGGTGCCATTTATTGACAGCTAAGGTTTGGGAGGAGGAACAGTGCATGCGAACCTCTGACGCGATAGTAAAATAATGATTAGTTTGAATAGTTTGATTCTATGATTTTCATGATAGAACGCAGATCAGTACAGATCAATGCATCCTAACTTTGATATGATAAATACATTTTCACTTATTTATTATGTCAAAGTTGGGTTAAACTAACGGGGTGCATTGATAACAACTCCCGAAAAAGAGAACGGCGCCCACCCGCTTCGCCGAGAGGCACTGACAAAGGAACTAACATTAGGAACCCGACTGACCTTCCCCGCAGGAGACGAACCCGTAGGACTCGGACCCCAGCCATAGTCTCTGGCCGGGGCACAGCGAGGTGACTCCCCTGCCGTCCTCCAGGTGGTTGTAGGTGAAAGTGGTTTTGTTGTGGCGCTGGACGTAGTAGAGCACGCCGGACCGCAGCTCGCAGCCGCTGTTGTAATTGGAGCCGTAGTAGACCAGCCTGAAGGTGTGCGACACGTCGTACATGCGGTTCAGGTTGATGATCTTGCGCTGGTAGGGGGCCACGGGGTGCAGCAGGGGGTCGCTCGGGAGGTGGCACTCTGCGGGGAGGGAGAGGGAAGATGACTACAGGATGCCATGGGCGCCGGCAGGCTTAGGGGCGCGTGTATGGAATCATGCATGCCCGTGAACAGGCGCGCACGCACGCGCACACACAGACACACACACACACACACACAGACAGAGAGAGAGAGAGAGAGAATAAGTGTTTTCAAGAAAGATGATAATCAGATTTTTCATTTGGGTCAAAATCATGTATTGAAAGAGGAGCATTCATCCTGGCTTGAAGCAGCTACCATAGTTAAGACTGAGTTTCAAGTCCACAGCAGTAGTGAAACAGCTTATTATTACAAATATTACAAAACAGAACGAATGACGTCACCGCGCCAAAGAAACCCTTATTGACACATTTCAATTAAAACCACTAAAAATAACATTACAAGCAGAGCAAGAACCCAAAATAGGCAGTAGTGTCGACAACGCCATTGCTCAAGCCGTCTATTTTAGCTCGCGTTTCCGCGATAATCATTATTGCACAGTGTAGAAACGATGGGAAATCCGCATTGCACACTTGGATAAATGGCAAATCCATATTGCACACTTGGATAAATGGCAAATCCATATTCCGCACTTGGATAAATGGCAAAAACATAATGCACACTTGGATAAATGGCATATCCATATTCCACACTTGGATAAATGGCAAAAACATAATGCACACTTGGATAAATGGCAAATCCGTATTGCACACTTGGATAAATGGCAAATCCATATTCCACACTTGGATAAATGGCAAAAACATAATGCACACTTGGATAAATGGCAAAAACATAATGCACACTTGGATAAATGGCAAAAACATAGTGCACACTTGGATAAATGGCAAATCCACATTGCACACTTGGATAAATGGCAAATCCACATTGCACACTTGGATAAATGGCAAATCCATATTCCACACTTGGATAAATGGCAAATCCATATTGCACACTTGGATAAATGGCAAAAACATAATGCACACTTGGATAAATGGCATATCCATATTCCACACTTGGATAAATGGCAAAAACATAATGCACACTTGGATAAATGGCAAATCCATATTGCACACTTGGATAAATGGCAAATCCATATTCCACACTTGGATAAATGGCAAAAACATAATGCACACTTGGATAAATGGCAAAAACATAATGCACACTTGGATAAATGGCAAATCCATATTGCACACTTGGATAAATGGCAAATCCATATTCCACACTTGGATAAATGGCAAAAACATAATGCACACTTGGATAAATGGCAAATCCATATTCCACACTTGGGTAAATGGGAAAAACATAATGCACACTTGGATAAATGGCAAATCCATATTGCACACTTGGATAAATGGCAAATCCATATTCCGCACTTGGATAAATGGCAAAAACATAATGCACACTTGGATAAATGGCAAAAACATAATGCACACTTGGATAAATGGCAAATCCACATTGCCCACTTGGATAAATGGCAAATCCACATTGCACACTTGGATAAATGGCAAATCCACATTGCACACTTGGATAAATGGCAAATCCATATTGCACACTTGGATAAATGGCAAATCCATATTCCACACTTGGATAAATGGCAAAAACATAATGCACACTTGGATAAATGGCAAATCCACATTGCACACTTGGATAAATGGCAAATCCACATTGCACACTTGGATAAATGGCAAATCCACATTGCACACTTGGATAAATGGCAAAAACATAATGCACACTTGGATAAATGGCAATTCCACATTGCACGCTTGGAGAAATGGTAAACCATTAGCTCATCGTACTTCAGATAACTAGGATAATGAGTACTCTGTTCAATAGTATTTCTTGCATCGTCATTCTTCCCTAAGGCCAGCAGCAGGAATTTTCTCTTCGTTGTACTTAAAAACCGTGTGTGAAAGAAAATGAGGCCTTCTCGTTCACAGCACAAAATCATGTTCTTAGAAATCCTTTTGCCAAGAAGAAAAGGGCATGCCAGTGTAACAAAAGGACATGAAAAGTATGCTCTGCATCTGACGGTTCTGTTGCACAATGCAAGCGCGAGGATTTTAGCGGGAGAAATGGCGTCGGAACCTGATTTGCGTCGCGGAAGTTCTTTGAGCGCACGGCCGTTGGCGCTGAAGATAAAGGATAATGATTAAACCCACATTAAAACTGAGTGGGAGGGGCATCTACATCCATTTTTTTCTTTTAAGTATGACATTTACCTTATTGTAATATATTAGATTGCGCGCAGGTAGACGTAAAAGCATACACACACACACACACACTCACTCACTCACTCACTCACTCACTCACTCACTCACTCACTCACTCACAATCTCTCCCTCTCTCCCAAATATATACATATATATATATATATATATATATATATATATATATATATATATATATATATATATATATGTGTGTGTGTGTGTGTGTGTGTATATATATATATATTTATTTATATATATACATATATATATATATATATATATATATATATTATTTATATATATATATATATATATATATATATATATATATATATATATATATATATATTATATATATACATACATATACATTTCTATCAATCCTTCCATAAATGCATGCATACATACATAAATACGTAAATTCAAAGCAAGATCCATGCATACGTATACATGACAAGTTTATATATGTATAATGTATGCATTATTCACTCATGCATAATACTTTAAGCACGTGTGCTTCTTTACCCAGTTTGCTGCCCACGTTGTGTTCTGTTATCTTCATTGTTTTGTTAAAGATTTTCATCAGTTTGGAGCGAGCTGTATATTTGTGCACTGAAGATTAATCGCGACAGTATCTTATGTTTTTTTTTTTTTTTATTCTGATGGAAGAAAAAATATTATTAGATTTTTTATCTGTTTATTTTCAGTTTCCAAAAGTTAGGACGAATGACCACGTATATCGTGTTTATGATTGGTGTTGTCGTATTTCGGTGATGAATAGGTGTAATATGATAATAATGATAATAAACGTGTTTCATGTATGGTTTTAGAAAAATATATAAATGTATTATAAAATACACGCTTCACATTCCAAAACATAGATTGAAAATGCATTATCCTTTTTTTTAGGGAAACATCTGGTATTTTTTTGCCTCCCTGGCAAAATTATTGATGCTGGTAACCGTGGCATGTTATTGACATCATTAATTAAATAATTCATTACCAACCTCATCAAGCGGTCGCATCGAGCCCGTGCTATGCAGTGGGCGGGAGGGGGTTAGCTTAATATGAGCTTTATATCATCGACGTATCAGCACTGGAAGGCATGCTCTTCGTCGAAACAGCTGATCCCGTTGTTGCTTATCGGCGCATGTAAAGTTGATCTCATGTTGATCACCGTGGCGACGGTGAAATATATTCTTATAATTTGTGAGGAGGAGGGCCACGTGTATGTTGCAAGGCATCCTGTGGGCGCCATCGAAAAAGTAGATAACGTTCGAAGCACGAACAGGAAAGGCTTATCAAGGCGCCTGACGTGGGAGCCGAGAGCGCCATGTGGCTCTGACCCTCTTTTGGCGGCGGACATTTTTTTGTGGCATTCATCAAAGGGCGCGCGTATTTACCTTTGCGTGCGTGGAGGAGGAAGAGGGGGTGGAAAGGGGACGATCTGTGGAGCTGAGATGAAGGTCAGAGGAAGTTGAGGGGGGGAGGGGGGTGTCGTTCGCGTTCATAAGAGCGGGGTTTGCGTGTTGGTGGCGGGAGGGGGGGGGGGCTACGGAGGGGCGCACCTGTCTCATGGATGTTGTAATCGAGTTTGTGACTGTGTTGCTGATCATCATTCGAGGGAGGGGCGTGCTGTATGGTAATTAATGGTGAATGCAGGCTTGAATGCTGTATTAAAGGGATCTGTACAAGCCTGGCGCGCTGGGCATGGGTAGAGAGGAATTCGTGCAGTGGTGCGACAAGAAGTACAGAGTCACAGTCACTCAGCTTTTTTTCTCTTGCCAAAAAAGGGTGTTTGGTTGCCCAAAGCGCGCGCCCGCATTACGTAACGATCATTAGTAGATCATGGCGTTGATTACTCTAACATCGCGCCAAATGCTTTTGCCTCTCAGATATGCGTGTTTTCGCTTGCATAATGTTATCATTCATTCAGAAAATATGTTTCTACTCACGGTGAAACTCCCACGGCGGCAGAGCCTTGGCAGCCGCGGCTCTCGAAGGAAGGACCGCCATCAGGAACATATACACAGCTGTCACACATGTTCTGGCACACAATGCCATTGCAATCCCTCCTCTGCTCTCAGGTTTCTGGCCGAGATACAGATGATAAGCTGTTTCTTTACTCTTGCGGTTCTCGTGAATTCTCGTCAAAGACACACAAACACGCGAAATAAAAAAAACTGTCCTATATCCCCCACTGTCTTCTTGAGTAAATATTCAATATGCCGGAATATATCCTCGCGTAGAAACCAGCATTGAGAGCAATGCGCGCACGCCACTTTGTCACTTGGCTGAAGAACGGGACAGACGTCGCGGGGAACACAACTGGTTCTGAGCCCAGCCAGACCAGCACTGACGCATTACGCTTGTCACGTCCGCCGATTACCGACTCCTTTTCTTTTTGTCCCGGCGTCGTGCCTCGCGGCTGACTGGTGGCGTTCGGGCTGCTCTTGTTTGCTTCCTGGCTGCGTCCGCGCGGGCCGCTTGAGGCGGAAGGGGGTTGAAAAGGCGGCTGAAGATGACGGAGGGGGGGGGGGGGGGAGGTGGCACTATGGGAGCGCGGTGAGTCACGCTGGTTCTAGAAGGGTTTCCTTTGGGGTTGTTAGCTTGCTTTTATCCAACAAAGAAAGTGGAATAACCTTTGTGTGATAAGTGGTTTAGAGACTGATTAACGTGCATTAGCGCCTGTAATCGTCGCGCAATATAATTAACGCGTCAGGGTGCCTTACGTGCGTACCTGCGTTTGTTTGTTGGCGTGTTTTATTTGAGTTAGTTTTTGTGCGTGTGTGTTTGTGCGTGTGTGTGTGTGTGTGTGTGTGTGTGTGTGTGTGTGTGTGTGTATGTGTGTGTGAGTGCGTGTATGCGCGCGCGCGTACAAGCGACTGTGCTTGCATGCATTCGTGAGTGAGACCAGTTTAAAAGAGAACAATTAAAATGACACTTTGTTGATATTATCACTCACATTCAGCTTAAATAGTTTTGGTAATGAAACCGAGAGAGTAGATGGAATGACCTTTCCTCACCAGAATGATAGACATTAGACCGATAAATACTCTTAAGTTCTCTCCAGTCCCCTTATTCGCGTAGCAAAGGGCTGCAAAGAACATATTTCTTGTGTCTTGTTGAAAAAACAAGCTTTATATTGCATATGCCAAAATAGAAAATAGACATGTGAGAGATCATTGTGAAATGATATACGTAAAGTAAGCTAAAGGAATACACAGTACGTAAGATTTAAATATTGTTTTGTGTAATAAGTGCAGAGTTAAATTTTGCATACGGTTAAGACTACTGTCTAGTGTTTATTTCAAATTAAAGACGCTCAGTGTATTAAATTAGATCGGGCGTAATTTAAAAAAATGCAGAACGTTTGTTTAGTGTTCATTAAAGAAATTCCTTTTGTCTCGCCATCTATTCCTTTGAGATCCTTTTGAATTATAATGTTGAGATGGTTATACCTTAAGGTAATTTATGAAAATGTGTACAATGTTTATATGGGTTGCTTAAACAATCTGAGTATTCTTGATATTAAAAAAGTTTAATTCTCACTATTATGAAGAAAACTTTAGTTTACCTTATAAACGTAAATAGAAAACGGATAGAGGGACCATTTTCTTCTTTACTGAGGAAGGGTAAACTTTAACATTTAGTACATTATTCACATTTGTATTATTTAAATACCTACTTTATATTCTCTTCACTGTTACCCATCAAAACCATGGAAAAAATACTTATTTGCGATGCCGAAATCGTTGTGAATGTATTAGCACCGATGTCCGCCATAAAGTTGTATGCAAAGTTGGATAGGTCGATGTGGCTCACCTATATAGAGATATAATTAAACTGATTCATATGGATCGGGGAAATCTGACGATGATACTGGTGTTGCAATGTGTGTTTTATGGAGACAAAACGAGGCAAAGCTGTAGGTTAGAGTCCATATTAGGGCAGAAATCTCCAAACCACATTATCTGAGTCATCACTTCACCCTCTTTTTATCTCTTTTTTTTTGTGTAGCCCCTTGTGCCAGGGCGTTTGAGGGTGGCGGCCCTGTAGCAGGCAGCGCCCGTGTGATATATAGGAGCAGGTGGTCGAAGGATTCTTTGCTCTAGGATTTTTTAAGTCATCCTTTTAGGGAGGGAAGCACGTTTTCTGTGGTAAGTCCGGACTCCCGAATATCCTTTTGAACCCTGCAGTCCTCTGCCATGTTTCGCGGTGATGTTGGCGATCGTTGTGTGGGTTCTTGAGTTCTTAGTGATGCTTTCGTAGCAAAGAAAGTCGTAAATTGCGTAAAAAATGGCGGAAGGATTGTCACGTGAGGCCCGTAGGCATGTTTATTACTGTTTTATTGATTTGTTATTGTTTTTATTTTTTGAGCCTGCAGTTTTTCCTTCTTTCTTTTTAACATTTCTATCACTTTTATATATATATATATATATATATATATAAATATAATATATATGTATATATATATATAATATATATGTATGCATGTATGTATGTATATGTATATGTATATATTAGCTATAACTAAATTGTTTCGTAAAAAATAGCACAGCGGCCGAGGCTGGAGCGGGACGACTCGTCCATCTCCCGAGGCCGCCCTGTTCCACTTCTCGGTTCCATTTCTAATGCACGTCTTTGTTCCACTGATAGACATCGCGGTATACTCATCCCTGCTCCACTGTTCCACATCCCTGTTCCACATTCTTATTCCATTGCTCTGCATCCCTGTTCCACTGCACTACATCCCAGTGTTTCTGTCCCACATCGATGTTCCGCTGCTCCCCCTCCCAGCTCCACATCGCGGTCTCCTCATCTCGACCGAACCTCCCGCTCGGCGGAGATTCGTTTCCTCGCAAAGTCGGCCTCCCGTGCGCGAGTCGCAGTCTGGCGCCGCGGCCCCGATGCCTCGCTCCGGCCGACTTTATTCGGCCAAGTCGGTCGTTCCGGGAGGAGGCTCTCTTACGCGGCGGATCGGCAGGTCGTGCGAGCGCCGATGGGGGTAATTGGTGGTTGGGGGAGAGGGGGTGGAGGTGGGGGGCCGGAGGGAGAGGAGGGAAGAAGTAGGAGGGGGAGGCATGGAGGAGGAAGGAGGGAGGAGGAAGGAGGGAGGGAGGGGAGGGGAGGAAAGGGAAGGGAGAGCAGTGGGGCAGGAGGAGGGAGGGAGCTTAGGGACAGGAAGAGGAGGAGGAGAGGGGGGAGGGGGTAACGGATTGCTACGGCGGAGGAATTGAGTGAGCTTGACAAGTAGTCGTTGGCGTCTCTCAGCGCGGGACGGATGCTTAGCGACGGAGGGAGTCGTGTGGGGAAGGTCGCTTTGTTTAACGGGTTGAGGAAGAGATGGGCGTTGAATTTTTCTTTCTTTTTTTTTAAATCTAAGGGTAACGGAGAGAGAGAGAGAGAGACTGAGGGTGAGTGAGTGGGAGAGGAAGGAGAGGAAGTGGAAAAGGAAGAAGGGGCGGGCGAGGGTGAGTATGAGGGAGAGGGAAAGAGAAAGTAAAAGAATGGGAGTGAGTAGGAGAGTTCGAACGAGAGGGAGAGGGAGAGGTTGAGGGTGAGAGAGAGAAGCAGAAAAAAGGAAGAATGTAAAGATGTAAGATATGAAAAGTACGTTATGATGTCCCAGTTTAATGAGAAGTTCCTGTTTTACACATTTTTAGATAAAAGTTACAGGAGCCATCACCCGCAATTTTGATTTTCTCTCCATTCTAGACTACGGTGGAATGCGGGAATGCGAACCTTGAGTAGAGGGAAGAGAAACAGATTTTTTTCTTTGTAAACGGAACATCAAAATGAAGAATATAATTGCTCCTTTACGACAAAAAAAAAACAAGATAATAATGATAAATGGATAGGTATATATATATAAAAAAAAATGAATAGATACATAGATAAAAGTATATAAATAAATAGGATGTGTTTGTAAACGAGATCTAGGAAACGAGGAACACCAAGCGACGATGCTTAACGAAAAGGATTGTTCGCCCCGTTTCGCTGGATGGATTGAAATATAAGGAATAAATGCCGCGTGGGAAGTTAGCTTTGGGATCTTACGGAAGAGGAAGAGGGAGAGGAAGGAGAAGGAAAAGGGGGAGGCGAGGGTGAGGGAGTAGAAGAGCGAGAAAGAGAAGGAAGGAAGGAGAAGAGGAAAATATATAGGGAGAGTAAGAAGTAGTAGGGGAAGAGGGGAGAAGAATGAGAAAAAGCAGGGAAGGGGGAATTAAGTAAGCAGTATATATTTGGTTGGAACATTATATCTTGCAGTCTTGAGAGTATGAGGCAAGAGCGTGAAAACCAACATGGCTGAAGACAGAGCGGTGGTAATTCGTTTTTTTCTTCGTCTTTTCTTCTTCGTTTTCTTCCCCTTCTTCTGTTTTTCTTTTTCTTTCTTCCTCTCCTATTCTTGTTTTTTCCTCTCCTTCTCTTTTTCTTTTCCTCCTTTTTTGCCAAAGGCTCCTCTTCTTTTTCATTTTTTTCCTCTTCCCCTCCTCCGTCTCCGTCTCCTCCTCCTCTCCTTTTCCCTCTTTTTTTGCCAAAGGCTTACCAAGTGGCAAAACCTCCAGCAAAGTCCAGACTCCAGACTCGGCGACCTTGGCGTGCTTAAAGCTGACACCCACGTGGTTCCTTGTCTTCGGCGATTGCCTCGCGAGGGAGGCCTTCGTCGCGGGGGAGGGGGTCTCGGGGGGAGGACGGGGGTGGTTTCCGAGGGGAGGGGCGGGGAGGGAAGGCAAGGGGAGTGGAGGAGGAGGAAAAGAGGGAAGGAAAGGAGGGAATAAACAAAAGGGAAGGAAAAGAAGATAAAAAGGAAGGAAAAGGAGGAAGCAAAGTAGCGTAAAAAGAGGAAGACAGGGGGGATGGATTGTCTCCCGAAGAAGGAAGAAGGAATGGAAAAGAGGGAAAGAAGGAAAGGAGGGGAGGAAGAGAAGTAGGAAAAAAAGAAAAGGAGGGGAAAGAAGATGCACATTGGGAGGCGAAGAATGGGACAAAGAAAAGGAAAAAGAGGAAGACGGGGATGGATCGTCTCGCGGGAAAGGGTCGGGAAGAGGGAGTGGAAATGGAAAAAAGGGAAGGAAAGGAGGGAATAAAGAAAAGGAAGGGAAAATGGAAAAAAACGAAGGAAAAGAAGGAAACAGAGACGGAAAAAGAGGAAGATAGGGCGTGGGTTGTCTCCGCCTAGAGATAGGCGGGCGGGGGGGGGGGGGGGGCGCTCTGGAGATCCTGGCCAGGCTGGAGTGCGTGACAAAAAGGAAAAGAAAAAAAAAATGAAGGAAAAGATGAAAAGAAAGAAAGAAGAGGTAAACAGACAACAAAAAGGGGGAAACTATGAGGAGGAAATGGAAGAAGAAAGAAAAGGAGGAAACAATGAAAAGGAAAATAAGGACAAAATAAGGAGGTAAAGAAACGGAAAATATAAAGGTAAGGAAAAGTAGGACAAGAAAAAAGTTTATAGAGAGACGTGAACACCCTCGGCTGTATGACAAAGAAAAGAAAAAGGAGGAGTTAAGAAAAAAGGCAAAGAACAAATAGGAACAAAAGAAATGAAACACAGAAAAGGAAAAAAGCGGAAGGAGAATAAGTTGAATAAGAAAAGGAAAACAAAAACAGGAAAATAGGAAGGGGAAAAAAGGAAGAACAATTAGGAAAAATGGAAGAGGCGAAATATAAACAAACACGCTTGTGCATACACGTGTAGGTCCGCAGGCAAGACCAGATCAGCGATATGCATAAAGTAAGCGTGGTCTCTCGTGCCTGATGGATTATCCTGCGCCTGCGTCGTTAGCGTCCTCAGGAGGTCTCGGCCGAACATGGCTTCTTGTCCTGAGGAGTCAAAACGGGTCTGGAAATAGGTCTGACGTGGGTCTGGGAGAGGGGTATTTAAAACGGGTCGGGATTGGAGATTAAGGCCGGTCTGGGACAGGGTTGAAATGGGTCGCAAAAAAGGGCTCTGAAAAGGGTCCGAAGCAATTGTAAGACGGGTCTGAAACGGGTCTGAAACAGCTGTGAAACAGCTCTGAAACGGGCCTGAAGCAATTCTAAGACGGGTCTAAAACAGGTCTGAAGCAGGTCTGAAACGAGTCTGAAACGGGTCTGAAGCAATTCTAAGACGGGTCTAAAACAGGTCTGAAGCAGGTCTGAAACGAGTCTGAAACGGGTCTGAAGCAATTCTAAGACGGGTCTAAAACAGGTCTGAAGCAGGTCTGAAACGAGTCTGAAACGGGTCTGAAGCAATTCTAAGACGGGTCTGAAACGAGTTTGAAACAAGTCTGAAACGGGTCTGACTGTTTTCCTCGGCAGCCGCGCTGGCCCTTATCTCCCCTTATCTCGTGCCAATTGAGAGGCTGCTGGGTCGCTGCTACGGGGGAGGGGGGGAAGGGGAGTAAGTGGGGGGGGGGGCCCCTCGGCCGTGGACCTGGCAGGAAATTGAAAGCCGAAATTATTATCGAAAAACCCGCATCACCTCGGCCATGTTAGTAGTGGGAGGGAGGGGCGTAAGCGAAAATTAAAGGAGACTTGACCCGTGAATGTATGAGGGGGCGGATCCAGGGGAGGGGGGCTGCGGGGAGGAGAGGGGCGTGGAGGAGATGGGTGGGAGTAGGGGGATCGTCTGCGAGTTCTGGAGCCGGAAATTGTGCGCATCGTGGATTTCTTGTGCGAATAGTGAGAGTTCTACAGCCGGAATGTTGTGCGAATTGTGCGAGTTCTAGGGCCGGAATAATGATGAGATGAGGCCCCACGAGAGGCACTCGAGCCGCGGGCGCGCAGACGCCGTCCCTCGGGAACATCCGCAGGAACCACTGGGGAATTATGGCGCCTGGGAGAGGACTGTGCGAGTTGGGCGAGGTCAACACCGAAAGACGAAGGGAGAGAGAAAGAGAGGATGAAGGGGGGAAGAAGAAAGAGAAAGGGATGATGAGGTGTGAAGAGAGAGAAAGAAAAAGAGGGAGAGAGAAAGAAAGAGGGGGGG
>NC_091581.1:420283-432783 GCF_042767895.1 Penaeus vannamei | reverse complement strand
TAGATGGGAATAGGAGGCAGAGAGGGGAGAGGAGAGAGAGGAAGAGGGGGAATGAGAGAGGCTTAGAGGAGAAGAGGGAAGGAAGAGGGGAAAGACAGGGCAGAGAAGAGGTGGGAGGGGCAAAGGGAGAGGAAAGAGGGGAGAGGAAGGGAAGGGGAGAGGGGGAGATGCAAGGATAAAGGTGGAAGGAAGAGAAGAGAGAGGAAGGGGGAGAGGGGGAAGGAGGGACGGGGGGGAGCGTTCGATGAATCGGAAAATTTTCACTCACCTTTTTTTTCTTCTTCTTTTTTTGAGAGAATATAAACCAGTGTTTCACTTGAAAGAATTTGATTTCAAGGTCTTGAGTTCGTTTAAAGGTATGTGTGGGTGTGCGTGTGCATATCTGTCTGTCTTGAGTGTCTGTATATATATTCTCAAGTATATTCGTCATTATGAGGTATTATGAAATGCCTGACTGGCCTTCGAGACGATGCTGACGCTTCCATGCTTCTGCCGAGCGAGGGAGCCCGGGTCCGTGACGCAGGCGGGCAAGGTCGAGGCGGGTATGCGAGACGCCAGATTAGTATGACCTTCGTGTTTCTTCAGTCATGGCACGGGTTGACAGGGTGTGGAGCATTCAGTGTGGATAGGAAGGAGGAGGAGAAGTAGAAGAAATAGAAGGAGAGGAAGATGATAAAGGAAAGATGTAGAAGAAGGGGAAGGCGAAGGAGAAGAATAATGAAAGCAGGAGAAAACGAAAAGGAAATATTAAAAGAGGAAAAAGTAGAAAGTAGTAGAATAGGGATAAGGATAAGAATAAGAAGGAAAGGAGGAGGTTGAAGTAGAAGAGGCCAAAAAAGGAAAAGAGGATAAGAAAGAAACAGAAAAGGAGCCACACGTACAGGACCGAAAAAAATGTATATATAAAAAATACCCACGAAAAAGTCTGCGAATAAGATTGGCCAATCGGAGACGCAGTGAGCGCAGCGCCGCGAAATGACAGATCAGGGACTCTCCAACAGGATTGAATTCATCAGTTGAGTCGCTGAGTCACGGGAGCGCCACGCCGTTCGCTCCGACACCTGAGCATTCTCCTGGCGACGACTCGCGACCAGAGTGCGAGCGCGTGCGTGCATGGCGTGATGGGGAGCTCAGCGGGCGTGGAGGGGAGAGGACCGGGGGAGAGGGGAGAAAAGGGGATGATTATTCGCACGATGTTTGCCGAGATGCGCGAGGGGCAAGGCCGTATGGAGATCGGGAATGCAAATAGACTTGTATTGTGCGCGGGCGACTGTGCTTGAAGTCCGATATAGATAGGAAGGCAGAAGCAGGAGGCGGAGGGTTGTCGCCCTGTTCCCGCTCCCTGAACCTCCTCTCCTCCATTTCCCTCCTCTTGCCCATCCCCATCCCCCTTTCTTGCCCCTTCCTCTTACCCCTTCCCCACTCTCTCTTCCCCTCTTCTTACCACGCCTTCGCCCCCTCCCCTCTCCTCCACCCCCCTCTAACCCCTCCTCCCCCTCGTCTTCATCCCCCTCCTCATACCCCACACCCTCTCCCTCCTCCATCCTGACTGGCGGCTGGGAGACTGCTTCGCCACGCTTAAAGATTCAGTTTGTGCTCTCATGTTGATGCTTCTCCCCAATACAGTGGCGCCTCGCTGTCTGGGAGCCCGGTGCGGAGGAGGAGGAGGAGGAGGGAGGGGGAAGGGGAGAAGAGGGGGAGGAGGGAGGGGGAATGGATGAAGGGGGGGTAGAGGGAGGAGGGAGGGGAAAGAGGAGAAGAGCGGGAGGAGGGAGGGGAATGGATGAAGAAAGGAGGAGGAGTGGGAAGGGGATGAAGAGGGGGAGGAGGGAGGGGGAAGGGGATGAAGAGGGGGAGGGAGGGGAGGGGAAGAGATGAAGAAAGGAGGAGGAGGGGGAAAGGGAGAAGAGGAGGAAGAGAGAGGGGAATGGGGAGAAGAGGGGGAGGGGAGAGGAGGAAGGGGAGCCCGGGTGCGGAGTAAGGGGAAGAGGGGGAATTGGGAAGGGGGAGAGGGGGGAAGCCGTGACGCAGCGCCCTTGCATCCATTGCCCGAGATGCTCCTTGGCTTTCTTCCCTAACCATGTGTTTGGGCGTCCGGGGTTGGGGATCGCCTCATGCAGATTGCCTCTCTTCGCTCTCTTTTTTACCTCTTTCTCACTCCCCCCCCCCTCTCTCTCTCTCTCTCTCTCTCTCTCTCTCTCTCTCACTCTCTCTCTCTCTCTCATCTCTCTCTCTCTCTCTCTCTCTCTCTCTCTCTCTCTCTCTCGTCTCTCACTCCTCCTCTCTCTCTCTCTCTTCTTCTCTCCTCTCTCTCCTCCCCTCTCTCCCCTCCCCTCCCTCTCTGCCTCCCCCCCTCCCTCTCTCCCTCCCCCCTCCCTCTCTCCCTCCCCCTCCTCCTCCCTCGCACCCCATGCAGCTAAGTATTCGTTTCCCTCCCCCGAAGCCGAGATCTAATCTGCGTCCAAGTAGCGCCATGTGTTTGTCAGGAGCAGCGCCGCTTTTATTGCGTGGCATCCTTGAGCTGCCACAAAGGAGTCGGATCTGAAGGCAGGGCGTGGAGGCCCTTTGGTGCGACAATGATGTATGGCGTCCTTTCCCCGCCCGTAACCCATCTCCTCCCGGCATGGGTCCACGTGCTTGGGTGAAATCCCGCCCACGTGAGTCCGTCGTAGGCTTAGGCGAGCCCCTCGTGACTGTCCCTGAGGGGGCCAGCGTGCCGCTTAGCGAGAGGGCTCGTCGGCGCTTGCCACGCCCCTGGGCCGAGTGCAGGCAGGACATCGCGATCAGCTTGAGCAGCAGCGTCTCGCGGGCGCCGGCTCGGGGCCTTGGCGACGCGGCTGCCCGCTCCGAGTAATTAGATATGAGAGTTTTTCCTCTTCCTTAGTTTTACTTCTCTAGGTCACCGCGGCGAAGACAGCGGGCTGGAGTCTCCGTGCCTGGGAGGTGCTTCCGACGAGGGAAAGGCCACGTGTTGCCGCGACCTTAGAGCGCCTTAAAGCTATACTTCTGAGAGTATCGCTGCAACAAAACAGCTCGCGATATGCATTCTTAACCCGTGTTACTCACCATGTTGGGAGCATCATGCAGCTCGCTTTATTCATCCCTTACAAGTGCTGTTCGTAGATGCCGGGAGTATTTAACAGCCCACCGTGATATTCACAGTGTTGAGGATATTTTACAGCTCGCTTTATTCATTCTTAACCCGTGTTATTCACACCAGCGTCCTATGCCCTGTGGGGAAATGTATTTAACTCACCAAGAGACTCACTCTCCCTTGGAATTATTGTTTGCGTTTAACGTCTGGTTCCATTTATTATGAGGTGCGTCGCTTCAGCCGGCGCCGAAGGACTCGCTCTCATCACTCCGAGGCGAGCTTTGTGGAGACCTTCGCTATCGACGATAATTTTCGCCTCGGGACTGCGAATCGAGAGAGAAAACCCCTTCGATAAAAGGCAGGAGAGGAAGATCTGAAAGGTCCCTCTGCATTCATTCGGATTCTTTTTGTCTTCGTTTTAAATCGGAAATCTGGAGTTCGTTGGAGAGCGGAGGGGGCGAGTCGGAGGGGGAGGCTGGCGAGGGGCGAGAGGGGCTAAATTGCGCGCTCTCGGAGGCTCAGCCCCGCTTACGTCTCCAGGAAGGGGCTTGAGGCTCGCGCGCGCGGCCGGCTGTTTGGTATTTTTTTGCTTTGTTTATCTTGTCTGTTTTTATTTTTACTTTGTCTTTTTCCCTGCTTCTCTCTCTCTCTCTCTCTCTCTCTCTCTCTCTCTCTCTCTCTCTCTCTCTCTCTCTCTCTCTCTCTCTCTCCATCTCTCTCTCTCTCTCTCTCTCTCTCTCTCCCTCTCTCCCTCTCTCCCTCTCCCCCTCTCTCTCTCTCTCTCTCTCTCTCTCTCTCTCTCTCTCTCTCTCTCTCTCTCTCTCTCTCCTCTCTCTCTCTCTCTCTCTCTCCTCTCTCTCTCTCTCCTATCTCCCCCCCCTCCCTCTCTCTCTCTCTCTCTCTGTCTCTCTCTCTCTCTCTCTCTCTCTCTCTCTCTCTCATCTCTCTCTCTCTCTCACTCTCTCTCCTCTCTCTCTCTCATCTCTCTCTCTCTCTCTCTCTCTCTCTCTCTCTCTCTCTCCTCCTCTCCCCTCTCCCTCCCTCCCTCCTCTCCTCCCTCCTCCTCCCTCTCTCCTCCTCCTCCTCCCTCCCCTCCCCCTCCTCCTCCCCTCCCTCCCTCCCCCCTCCTCCTCCTCCCTCCCCACCCCTCCTCCTCCCCTCCCTCCCCCCTCCTCCTCCCTCCTCCTCCTCCCTCCCCCCTCCTCCTCCCTCCCCTCCCCCCATCCTCCTCCTTCCCTCCCTCCTCCCCTCCTCCCTCCTTCCTCCCTCCCCCCTCCTCCTCCTTCCTCCCTCCCCCCTCCTCCTCCTTCCTCCCTCCCCCCTCCTCCTCCTTCCTCCCTCCCCCCTCCTCCTCCCTCTCTCCTTTCCCTCCCTCCTCCCTCCTCCCCCTTCCCCTTCCCCTTCCCCCTTCCCCTTTTCGTCTCCCTCTCCCTCTCTCCATCCCTCTCAAAACCCAGCAAGCGCCTTTTTTCTCGCCGGCAGTTTTAATCAAGTTGTATAGATATTTGTAAAGTTTCCTTTGAAAGTAAAAAAGGGAAAAAGTAGAGAATAAGGGTTGGGTAAAAAAGTAAATCAGGAAAAAAGAGAGGGTTGAAGAATTAGGAGAAAAAGCAAAGAGTAAATAGTAGTAAAAGAGCAAAAAAGAGGGATAAAAAGAAAAAAATGGGCAAAGAGATGAGGAAAAAAGAAATGGTAAAAAAGAGAGAATTAAAAGTTGTAAATAAAGAGCAAAAAGAAGGAACAGAGGGGAAAGGGTTAAGAGAGAGAGACCCCATTGAGGGCGAGCTTCTTGTCTGTTGGCCGCCCGGGCCATCCGCGCTCCATAAGGGAGGGATTAAGGGAGTGGCCCTAAGGATCCGCGGCCCTGGTGCGGGGAGAGGAGCTCGATTGCTGAGTGGAGGAAGGAGGAGGAGGAGGAGGAGAGGGAGCAGTGGGCCGCTGTTCATGACGCTCGTCCTCTCTCGCAGTGGCTGATAGAGGGGTGGTATGGAGGTGGTTATTTTGCCGTATGGTTTCTAAACTGGAGGTTTGTTCATGTTTTTCTTCTTTAAGGTTTTTGATTTACTGGTCTTGAATTAACGTGCTATTTTTATTTGCTCTTCTTAAAGAAAAGAAAAGCTGTTCTAATGGAAGAGATATAATATCCATTAAAAGCAATGTTGAGCGGGGAAACATTGCCTTTGCCCTTTCGAATAAAAAATGCATTCCCTGAAGAATGCAATATCTCTAATGCAACAAAGACCCTGATCGACTTGTTTGTATTTTCAGACGAGCAAATGTAAATGTTTTGTAAATAGCAAAGCGTTGTTATCGTTCTGTACAAGGAAATTATTTATATAAACGCGTTTTATTTTTTAAAGTGTTGTGTAGGTTAAAATGACGTTTATTGTAATTCAGTTGTATGAAGACAAGTAAATCAGTAGATGCGAGAAGGAAGTAGTTCATAATACATTTAACAATTCTGTTGCAATATACAACACGTTCAGCAGACAAAAATAGCAGCATGCAAGGTCAGGAACTGCGCAAGCAATAGAATGGTAAACATAGCATCACTTAAGTCGTATTCAGCAGGCAGGCAGAACTAAGGCCATTATAATACGTATCAAGTTTAGGGAAGAAACCCCCGTCCTCCGAAATTTCAAAACTTGAGTCCTGCTGCCACTCGGGCGCCGCCGCCGCAGCGCGCGCCGGCCGTCGCGCCGCCGTTTCTGTTTGGCGTTTTCTTCGAGGCCCGAAGTGGCCCCGCAGTTGGTGGGGTGGGGGGGGTCTCTGCTGCCCATTGCTCGTGCTGCGCCGCCGCACGCACGCGCATGTGTATATATATGTGTATGTAAGTGCGTGCGTGCGTGAACACAGGCACACGCACACGCGCACACACACACACACACACACACACACACACACACACACACACACACACACACACACACACACACACACACACACACACACACACACACACACACACACACACACACACACGCATGTGAATATATATATATATAATATATATATATATATATATATATATATATATATATATATATATATATATATATATATATAATGTTATATATGTATGTGTGTGTTTGAGAGGTCTGAGGTCTGGAAAAGATCCTCCAATGCCTAAGGTGCGGCCTGAATCCTCGGCGAAAGTGACCTTCCGCGGGAAGGGGTCGCGGGCGCCCTGGGCCGCCCACCAGAAGGGCAGCGACGGGTCTCGAATCGAGATCCTCGGCGCCGAAGGAAGTCGCGCGGATGTTTCGCTTCGGCATTCGGCTTGGATGCAACTTGCCGGGTTGCCTGTTAACCCTTTTCTTGATACGCCAAACGACTTTTCTAATATGTTGATATTCTGCGATGCTCGTCCAGGAAGAAATATTTGCCAAGAGTGCAAAGAGGGACAAAGAACAAAGAAAGAAAGCAGGACAAAGAACAGAGAGCGAAATGAGGACGGAGAACAAAGAACGGTGGGGAGTTCAAAGAACAGATTCCTGAAGTTCTTCCCACGTTGGTGAAGATGAACGCCCGAGGTGCTCCTTGTCATGCCCATTCCTCTGCATGGGCGCCTCAAGCGCGCGGCGTTGCAAATGTGAACCGGAGCATTTTTTGTTTTAAAAAAATGTGTGATATGAGCGCCCACGGTATAGCATTCGTATATATTTGATCGGAGCAATTTATGATACGTATTATGTGAACCGGGAGGCGTGTTACTGACGAGTAGGGACATCATGCCGTAGGAGCGCCTGCCGTGTGATGTTCGCGCACGCGCGCTAGGAGCGGGAGGGCTTGAGGTCACGGGGGAAATATCACGAGGACCCTGCGTGGAAGATTTGTTTATCTGAGTTGACTTTACTGATTCGTTTCATGTCAAGGATAAAGGTAACACAATGAAGATGTTCACAATAGTGACAACCATTATAATGATGGTGTTTTTGGTATTAATAGAGATTATAGTAATTATATTGATGGTATTTTGGTTTTGATAGTAGCGATACTGAGAGATTGATAACAATACCAAATAAAAGCAGTAACAGCCTTGCCTTCTTCAGATCCTCCTCCTCCTCTTCTTTTTCTTCTTCTCCTTCTCCTCCTCCTTCTTCTTCTTCTTCTTCTTTTGCTTCTTCTTCTTCTTCTTCTTCTTTTGCTTCTTCTGCTTCTCTTCCTCTTCTTTTGCTTCTTCTCCTTCTCTTCCTCTTCTTCTCCTTCTCCTCTTCTTCTTCTTCTTCTTCTTCTTCTTCTTCTTCTTCTTCTTCTTCTTCTTCTTCTTCTTCTTCTTCTTCTTCTTCTTCTTCTTCTTCTTTTCTTCTTCTTCTTCTTCTCCTCCTTCCTCTTCTCCTTCTCCTTCTCCTCCTCCTCCTCCTCCTCCTCCTCCTCCTCCTCCTCCTCCTCCTCCCAGGATATCACCTCGAGGTCCTGAAAATCCGTTTCCGGTGACCTGAAGCGCGAAGGTAATCAGGTCTTCCGGGCCAGCGGGGATTCCTTCTCTCGTCTCCTTCCCTCCTTCATTCCTTCTCCTCCTCCTCTCTCTCATTCTCCTCGTCCTTCCTCTCGCTGTCTTTCCACCAGGATTCTCCCTTCCCCCTCTTTCTTCCCTTTCTCCTCCTCTTCCTCCTCCTTGCTTCCTTGCTCATCTCTTTTCACTTTCCTTCCCTCCTCTCTCTCTCTCTCCCTTCTCACCATTGCCCTTCCACCTCCACCCCTTCTCTCTTCTCCCTTGCTCATTTCTTTTCCCTCTCTTCCTCTCTCCCTGGGTGGGTATTCGCTCGCGCCCGGCTCTCTTCTTACTTTTCTTGGTTTTCATTCGTGTGTTTTTCGACATCTTTTTTATTTTACGTTTTTTTCTTTTTTAATTATTATTATTGTTTTATTAATTTTATCTATGTTTTTTTTCTTGCCTGACTTTTGCTTCGGTCTTTTCTTCTCTCCTTTTTTTAACTTTCTTCCTCGTCTATCTTTTTGGTCTCCTCTTCCCCCTTGTTTTCCTTGTTTCTCTTTCCCGGTGCTTTCTTCTTCTCTTTTCTTCGTCTTCTTTCCGTTTTATCTGTTTTCTCCTACCTGTCTGTTGCTTCGTTTATTTCTCTTCTCTTATTTATTTATTTTTAATCCTTCTTAGTCTCCTCTCACCTCCTTCGCTTCCTCGTCCCTCTCTCTCTCTCTCTCCCTCTCTCCCATCGCCATCTTTCTTTCCCTTTCTCTCCGGTTCGTCTCCGGTGGCCAACTTCATCTCCTGTACAACTCCATTTCTCTGGCTTGCCCCTCTTCCATTTGATTATGTCTCCGTAACGCATTTCTCCGTGATCTTCTTCCCTTTCGTTCATTTTTCCGTAACGTAATTCCGTCTTGTTTATTATTCCGTATTGCATTTCCTCACCTATTGTTTCTGTCTTTGTGACGCATTTCCTCCCGCTTTTTCCTTCTCTTCGATCGCCCTTCCCCCTCGGTCGCCGCCGCTGAGACCCGGATTGCCCGGCCGGCGCTGCGGTTTGCGTGTCGATAGTCTGCATATAATCGCGATTTTGGACCAGTGCGCATCCCCTCTGCCCCTTCTCCTTCCACTTCCCCTCCTCCTCCACCTCAGCCCTCCCCTTCCCCTTCCTCCTCATCTTCCTCTTCCTCCATCTTCCTTTCCCATTCCCCCTATTCCTCCACCTCCACCGCCCACCTCTTCCGCTACTTCTACCTCCACCTCCCCCATCCCTCTCCTACTCCCCCTTTCGCTCTTCCTCCATCTCCTCCTCCTCACCCCCCCTTCCCCTTCGTCTTCTTCTTCTTCTTCTTCTTCCTCTTCTTCTTCTTCTTCCTCTTCCTCTTCCTCTTCCTCTTCCTCCTCCTCCCCTCCCCCTCCCCCTCCCCCTCCCCCTCCCCCTCCCCCTCCCCCTCCCATACTCCTACCACCTAACACGCCCCCGAGATCAGTTAAAGAAGAAAGAGAATATGCTGTGGGTTGGAATTTACTTGTGTAATGTACTTCTTCATATTGAAAGAAGTTTAATGTTTTTTGTTGTTGTTGAACTGTATGAATTTCCTTTATTGATTTGGGAGAACAGTATACGAAATGAGTTATTTTAGAATGCAATTTTTTCACGAATTTTGTTTATATGACGGGCGAATATTTTTCTTATATCTATCAGCGGATCCCGAACAACGGGAAGAGAAGAAAAAGAAGAAAATGTAAATCTTAGTTAGAATCGTAAGTCCTTTTTTACATATTGCATTTATTGGTGACATGGAATGTACTTTATCCATCATCTTATCCCGAACAACACGTACTTAACCCAGAAGGAGGAGGAGGAGGAGAAGATGAAAAAGAGGAAGAAGAAGAAGAAGAAGAGGAAGAAGAAGAAGAAGAAGAAGAAGAAGAAGAAGAAGAAGAAGAAGAAGAAGAAGAAGAAGAAGAAGAAGAAGAAGAAGAAGAAGAAGAAGAAGAAGAAGAAGAAGAAGAAGAAGGAGGAGGAGGAGGAGGAGGAGGAGGAGGAGGAGGAGGATGAGGGAAAGGAATAGAAATAGGAATGAAGAGAAGGAGAAGAAGAGGAAGATGAAGATGAGTGAGGAGAAGGAGAAGAAAAAATAGAGAAAAAACGTCCACTCGTAACGAAGTCGCAGCGTTTCTCATGACTATTCTGGCCAAGGTTCTTGCATATTCTCCGGGCTCTTTCGGAAAGACACCGTGATGAATTGTTGGCGGAGGTTTTGCAAAATGCATTTCCCCGGGAATTGGATCAGCCCCATTAGCTTGAGTGAGAACACACACACACACACACACACACACACACACACACACACACACACACACACACACACACACACACACACACACACACACACACACACACACACACACTTTTGAGACCTCGACTGAATTTGTTCTCGCCCATAAACAGCAAAAATGAACAGCATGATAACCGAATATACAGAGCTGGTTACCCCGCCGGCCACTAACAATATTTTCCCGCCTGATAGATGGCGCGTCGGGCAGAGGCGGCAACAGACTCCACCTCCATTTTCCAAAATATATTTCCATCCACTCATATCCAGATCATCCGTCATTATTTAACGAATTTCGGGACACGTTTGACATTGGTAGAATATGCAGATATCAGATATTAAGCGCAAAAGTTTTAAATGTCAGATTGCAATGAAAAATTTGCCCTTTTGTATTATCAGTGGCGGAGTACAAATGGTTTGCAAATCATTCTTTTTCACTCGAGGGCCATTATTACATCCAAAATTCATTATTTGTTTTGCAATTTATTTTACTTTCGCATATTTTATCATCACCGTCAACATTTTCTCACTTCCATCATCATTATCTTTATCATCGTTAATATTTTTGTTATTGTTGTTATTTGCATTGATATTGTTTTGTTAACCATTTGCATTTATCATCATTAGTACTATTGTCATTGTGATTGGTTTTATGTTATTATTGCTGTTGTTGTCGTGATCATTGTAATCATACCTGTTATTATCAAATAATCTTTTTGTTAGCTCTGTTAGTATTATTAATAGTGTTGCCTTCGTTATTATCGCATCATCATTCTTTGGTGGCGAGGATAATAGTCAGGTTGATAATAATAACGGTAATGGTAAGCACGATAATACCGTTACAAGTATATTAATGGTAAGAGTAGTTGATTATAATGGTGATGATTATGGCAATGGTGCAAATCTAAAAATAATAATTGTTATGATAACGATGATAACGATGACATCATTTGTAATAGTAAAATAGCAGTAAAAATACTGCGAATAATAATGGCAATGGTCATTATGGCTTTAATGATAATTATGTTAGCTTTCTTCCTATGAAGATAATGTCAATATAGTTAGAACTAGAGAGAATAAAAAGGGTAAATAATTAATGTTAACGATGATGATGACAATGAAATAATAGTGATGGCACTGACAGAAAATAATACCAATTATAAGAAGGACGTTAATGATAATTGTAGTAATTCCAATGGCAACGGTGCCAGGAGTAATAATGGGAATAAAGATATCTGCCATCATGGCACACAAATATGTTGAAAATAATGATAACTCTTATCGTGTCATGGTGATAACTTTCATTTTTCGATCCCGGAACTTAGCCTCGAGGCCTGATGTCATTTACTCCGAGTATGAAGTTTGAATTTGCTTTTTCCTATTATCAGTCGTTAGATTCTCGTTATTGGAATTGCTATTATTAGAGATGTGTGTGGTGTTCACAACACTAAAAGACATATGTATATATATATTTTATTTTTTCGCCGCACCCAAGCAAACATAAGATATGATTTCTTTGTACAGCAATTTTGGAAAGGATTTATCTATTTTTAGTTATTAGATTTTTCGTCATTAGAATCGTCGTTATTTGAGATTTGTATGCTGTGTGAGGTTATCTAAACCCGGAGAACTGTGATCTCAACGCAAAGAGTTAAATAATTATCTAAACCCTAAAAATTGTGATCTCATTATCTTAACGCAAAAAATGGTTATCTTAACGCTAAAAATTGTGGTCTTAACGGCGCACTTAGGTAACCTTACCTCATCACCGCCATTAGGAAGAGGATCGTGACACGCTCGACCTTTACCTGTGGGTGTGGCTCCTGAAGTCCCTTTGAAGTCTCTGCAGCCCCTCTGGAGTCTCTGTAGCCCCTTAGTCCCTCTGAAGTGCCTGCAGTCCCTTTCAAGTGTCTGAAGGCTTTTTTAAAATCTCCCAACAGATTCCCACCTTGTTTCCGCTCAGTGGGTCACAGAGTAGCTCGGCAGATGTTTGTCTTTGCGAGTCCTTAAGAACGATGACGCAACGTGTTTATTAAGCAGCTAAGAATCTCCTTGCTGCTACACCCGCTCGCCCTTGCTACTCGCGGACCTTGGATTTGTGCGTGCGTGCGTGCGTGCGTGTGTGTGTGTGTGTGTGTGTGTGTGTGTGTGTGTGTGTGTGTGTGTGTGTGTGTGTGTGTGTGTGTGTGTGTGTGTGTGTCTGTGTCTGTGTCTTCTACCCATTCCCCACGCCCTCTGGGGAGTAGGGAGTGGGTGGGAGGTAGAGAGAGGGAGGAAGGGAGGGCGAGGGAGGAGTAGAAGGAAGCGCAGAGGGTGGTTGGTCAAGGTGTTTTTTCTCCCTCCCTCCCTCTCCCCAACACAGTTCCCTCCTTCAGCCTCCCCTCTCGTTCGGATACCTCCTCCCTTATCTGCCTGTCCCTCCTTCGCCGGGGGAACGGGGTTGGGGGGAGGAGAAGAGAAGTTCGAAGGGAAGAGGAGCAGGAGGAGGAGGAGGAAGAAGAAAAAAAGAAAGAAAGGAAGAAAGAAAGAAAAGAAAAGAAAAGAAAAGAAAAGAAAAGAAAAGAAAAGAAAAGAAAAGAAAAGAAAAGAAAAGAAAAGAAAAGAAAAGAAAAGAAAAGAAAAGAAAAGAAAAGAAAAG
>NC_091581.1:412783-415283 GCF_042767895.1 Penaeus vannamei | reverse complement strand
TTCTAGCGTTTTGTAGGAGTTGTCTCGTTCTTTTGTCTCTCTTTGCTATGTGTTTTGCCTCCCCCTTCTCTTTCTTTCTTTCTTCCTTTCTCCTTCTTCTTCGTTTCCTTCTCACCCTCTTCATCCTTTTCCTTCTCCTCCTCCCCCTCCTCTTTCTGTTCATCCTTCTCCTCTTTCTGTTTATCCTCCTCCTCCTCCTCCTCCTCAGCATCATCTTCCTCTTCCTCCTCCTCAGCACCACCTTCCTTCTCCTCCGCCTCCTCCTCAGCACCACCTTCCTTCTCCTCCGCCTCCTCCTCAGCATCATCTTCCTCTTCAGCATCACTTCCTCTTCCTCCTCTTCCCCCTCCTCCTCCTCAGCATGATCTTCCTTCTCCTCCTCCTCCTCCTTCCCATTCCCCGTGTATCAGTAATGGTGTCATTATATTTCAAGGACACCAAAAGGCATCCTCCATTACGGGGCGGCGCAGCAGACAATGGCGTCACGTTCTGATATTTTTCCCATTTCTTCTTCTCTGGACTCTCTCTGGAAGACATATATATATATTTTTGTCTTTCTGTCTCCGTGACGGCTGGCCGCTTTTGTGTAGGCTGGGCGTGGTTTTGTCTTTTTTTTTAGTATTATTATTTTAGTTACTCTGTTTTGGTCTGTCTGTCCTGTCTGTTGATGCTTCTTTTCTTCTGTCAGCCAGCAAGGGTATTTATGTCTGTTTTTTTCCTCTGTAAGTTTTGGAATTATATATCCATGTAGTTTTTTTTTTCAATTTGTGTCAGCGTACGCGTGTTTGTGCGCGCGTGCGTGTTTGCGTGGTTGTGCGTACGTGCGTGTGCGTATATATCGAATCTGACTCCGTTTGATAATGAGCCGAGATAGGAACATCACACTTAATGTCATTTCCGTTATATCAGCTTCATATCATGTGCGTGTACACGTTGCTCTGTTTATCGCTTGATTCATCCACGCTCTCCCTCCCTCCGTGCGCGCAGGCGGCCCCCGCAGCATTAGCCTGTGTAACCTCGGATGTCATTAAAAAGCGAGACGTACTGTCAATAAAGCGACCGAATTTCACCCTAATCGCCCCAATCCCTGTCTTCCTGCATCCTTCAAATGCTAATCCTTCAGTACATCCTCCACATCGTCGTAATGCTGATCTTCCTCCTAATCTGTCTGCACTTCCTTCTTCTCTTCGTTGTCCTCCTCATCCTTTTTCTTCTTCCTCCTCACCCTCCACTCCCCCTCCTCCTCCCCTCCCCTTCCCCCTCCTCCTCCTCCTTCTTCTTCTTCTTCTTCTTCTTCTTCTTCCTCTTCTTCCTCTTCTTCTTCTTCTTCTTCTTCTTCTTCTTCTTCTTCTTCTTCTTCTTCTTCTTCTTCCTCTTCTTCTTCCTCTACCTCCTCCTCGTCTTCCTCTTCTTCTTTCTCCTCCTCCTCCTCCTCCTCCTCTTCCTCCTCCCCCCCCCCCCCTTCCCCATGTCCCGGATGTCAATTCCCGCGAATGAATTCCCTTTCTCTCGCGGGAGCTTCGACTGGCTGTTTCGCTCGCTGTAGTCAGAAGAAAATCGTTTTAGTCTTGGAATTTTGAGGTAAATTTTCGCGGGAGGAGGAGGGAGGGAGGGAGGGGGGGGGGGGAGTTATGGATCCGCTACGTGGGGTGGGGCGTTGGGGTAGAGGAGGAGGGGGCGGGGGGAGGGGGTAGGGGATGGATGGTGGGGTGAACGTCATCGATTCGTTAAAGTGGTGAACCTGTTGGCGTCTTTTGTTTATTTATTTGTTTATTTTGATGTTTTTATTTATTGTTTTTTTTTTCTTCTGCGTATGGTTAATCTACCTTTGCGTCCGTTTTGTAATGAGCTTAGTGGTTTATCTTCGCTTACGCCTCGGCGCCCTCGGCCGTCGGAGGAAGCGTCCACTCGGGGAGATGTGCTGGGGGGGGGGGGAAGTGTAGGGGATGGAGAAGATGTATTCAGAGAAGAAAAAGGAGAAAAAGGAGAGTAGAAGAGTAAAAAGAAGAAGAAGAAGAGTAAGAAGAAGAAAGAAGATGAAAAGATACAAGAAGAAGAAGAAGAAGAAGAGGAGCGGCAGGAGGAGGAGGAGGATGAGGAGGAGCCCGCAAAATCCCGCAGGCAAATGGAAATGTCAACAGAGCTGTCAGGCCGTCGAGGCGTTTGAGGTCTAGTCACCGCCCAGACACGTGGTGATGAAGGCGGGGATATCAGCGCTCCTTGTTTTTCATTTCCTCCTCGAGCAGGTGGTCGTGCATGACCGAAGGAACGGGGGGGGGGGGTAGAAGGGGTAGGGATATCACAGCGCGCCGTTTCCGAGAAGCAGGAGCGACAGATCCCTCTCCTCCTCTTCCTGTAGGTTTGCTTCTTTTTCTTCCTCCTCCTCCTCCACCTCCTCCTCCTCCTCCTCCTCCTCCACCTCCTCCTCCTCCTCCTCCTCCTCCTCCACCTCCTCCTCCTCCACCTCCTCCTCCTCCTCCTCCTCCTCCTCCTCCTCCTC
>NC_091581.1:405283-407783 GCF_042767895.1 Penaeus vannamei | reverse complement strand
CGGATTTCGCTGATCAAAGGGCTTTTCCGTTAACTGCCGACGGCCGGTCGGCTGGAGTTGTTTTGTTCCGTTATCTCATAAGCCCTCGAGGTTTAGACATCGGAACAGTTGCGATGTATGTATTCATGTCGTTGTTGTCGAAAAGGAACAGCAGCAACAGACTCTTTCACGCAATATCTGTTTGTCTTTTGTGGCGAAGGATTTGTGCTGCCCCGCCGAAAGGAACACGGGCGAAGGCCGAAGGAAAACCAACGACTGTGCCGAAGGCCTTTTCGTTTTCCTGCTCCTCCAGGCAGAGCGAAAGGCCCTCGGCATACCCGTCTGTTCTCCTGGCCTTCTCTTTCGAACTTTTATTTCCAACTTCTTTTTTTCTTCCATCTAGTCTGTTTATCCTCGATTTCCATGATTATCCTCCTGTAGCTCTCCCCCTTTCCTGGCCGCCGCGTCCCCCAACCCAGCCGAGCGGAACCAGCATACCATGAGGCTCCTGCGCATAGCCAGACCCTGCTTAAGGGCCGCGCGACACGGCGTCATGTCTCGACGCCGCGCCCGTCTGTTTCTGGGCTTGGTGTGTCGGCGTCACCCTCCGTCACCTCCGAAGCGCGTCTATTTTCAGAGCGGAGTCACCCCGCGAGACGAGCCAGGGTCAGGGCGCCGGCGGGGACAAGCCTTCACATTTGTTTCTTCGGCGGTGAGGTTTATGGGGCCTCGCCGCGTGGCGGGGGCTCGCGGCTGACTTATTTCTGCTCGCTCTCAGGGGCTTGGCCGCGGAAGCGTCAGCTCGGGCGGAGGGGCGACATGCTTGTCATTCGTCAGCTGGTCTGTCAGGCTGCAACAGACACGCACGGGCGCATGCTATCAAGCTGTCCGTCTATCTATTTTTTTTAATCTATCTGTCTATATATATGTATATATATTATATGTATATGATTATATATATATATATATATATATATATATATATATATATATATATATGGTAGAAAAACCCACAATGCACAAACTAGATTTATTGAGGAAAGTGGTCTCACTTTCCTCAATAAATCTAGTTTGTGCATTGTGGGTTTTTCTACCAAAGTATCAACACGGTATTGTGTTTTTCTATTCATACATACACACACACACACACACACACACACACACACACACACACACACACACACACACACACACACACACACACACACACACACACACACACACACACACACACACACATATATACATATACATATACATATGTATGTCGGCAGGCAGACAGACAGATATATATGTGTATATACAAGTTTATGTATACGTGTATACATGTACTTATATATATATATATATATATATATATATATATATAAAATATATAACAAAATTATATCACTCGAGTTGTTACTCCACCGACTCGGCCTCGAAGTCCCTCTCGCCGCGTCGCTTTGAGCTCCTGTCTGGGTCGCGTCGCGTTCAAATCGGCTTCTCTCGCAGCCTCGCCAGCGGTTCGCGGAGCCAAAGAACCTCTTCGGATCCTGCAAAAGGGCTTCCGAAGCCACGCCCCCGCCATGAGACCGCCGCTGATATCCCCCTCTGGGTACGGCCGGTTCTGCCTCCAGCGGGCGGGCGAAAATGACGACGGAAAGGGCATTTTAGTTTGTTTTGGGTTGGGTGCCGGGGCGTCGGGTTGGGGTTCATAGGTATCTTGATATGTGGGCGTGTGTTCTGCGGGCGTCTGGCTTCAATTTGTGTATGGGGATGGTAATGAAGACGAGGGGAGGGATCATGGTGATAGTAGTGTTAATTATCATGATGGTTATATAGAAGATAATTTGAATAATCGTAGAAAAAGATGATGATAAATGTGATGTAATGATGGTTGATTGTAACTGTTGATGTCAGCGATGATCATAAACATAATCACATTCTATATCATAATCAATAGAGATCGCCACCCCTCGGCACCAAGGAAACCGCTCCGCCGAAAGAAAATGAAACGGAATTCTGGCCCTCCAGGAGGCGGTGCAGGGCGGGGGGGGGGGGGGGGGGGGGGGGGGGGGGGGGGGGGGGGGGGGGGGGGGGGGGGATCTTCGCTCGCGCTCGCCGTCCGAGGGGAGTCCCGTGGCCGGAAGGAGGGGGGGGGGAGGGGGGGATATATATTCACACACACACACACACACACACACACACACACACACACACACACACACACACACACACACACACACACACACACACACTCACACACACACATATATATCCGTAATCAAATAATTTCCGTTCTGACTTTGTTTTTCGTTTTCGCATTGCGGCTAATAAAAGTTTTCTTCTTAACCTTCTCTCACTTTTTTCTTTTTCTGATTCTTTCTTTCACTCTTTTCTTTTTTATTTATTCTTTCTTTCTCTATTTTCTTGTTTCTTTCCATTTTCAGCCCTCGTCGATGAAGTCTTAGCAATGTGCTTATGCGCTTTCTTCTCTTCGCCGGGGGGGGGGGGGGGTGATGTCTCTCGTCGTTGCGAA
>NC_091581.1:390283-397783 GCF_042767895.1 Penaeus vannamei | reverse complement strand
TTTTCTTTTTCTCTCTTTCTCTCTTCCTCTCTTCCTCTGCCTCGTCCTCTTCAATTCACTTTACCATCCATAACCTTTCTCACTGCCTCTTTCCGTATCTTCCTCCCCTCCTCCTCATCTTTATTCCTCTTTTTGCTCATGCCTCTTCTTTCTCTTCCCAATCCCTACCATTCACTTCTTTATTCCTCTTATTCTTTAATATCATCCTTTTATTCTTTATTCCTTTATTCCCCATTTGGATCCCGCTTCTTGTCTCCCTTTCCCGTCTGTGTCGCATTCACTCACGATTAGTTTGATGTCACGTGATTGACATCCCTGTTTCTTCCTTACCTCTCCTCTTACCAGTCTTTCCTTCCTTATTATTTTTGTATTCTTCTTTGTCCACTTTCGCATTATTTCGGCCTATCTTTTTCCGCTTGGCTTCCTCCAAAAATCGATCACGTGACTAATTGGTGTAATTTTTGGTTTAATAATTTTGTACTTTTATTCTTCCTTCCTCGAATGCTTTAACTTGTTCTTTGATTTATTCTTTTATTCTTTCTCTCTCGATTAATTTCCTCCTTATGTGACTGCCGTTATTTTTATTTTCATCCCTCTTCTCATTTTAATTATCTTTTGGATATTTTTGTTTTTCATTTGCAAATATATTTTTTTCAAAGACCAGATTTTACGTCACTTGTTTCTCGCGTCTTTTTTATTTGCTTTATTTTTCTTTGTGATTTTTTATTTTCTTTCTTTCTTCGTCTCTCTTGCTCTTCCTCTTCCTGACTTTTTTATTTATGTCCTTTTATTCGGTCTCCTATTGTTAATGTTTCTAGCTCCTTTTTTTCTTTTTATGCTCGTGTAATCCCTTCGGTTTATCTCCTCCCTGGCTTCTTTATCTGTGTTCTTCCTCCGTCTTCTTTAATTAATTTTCTTCTATCCTTCCTCCATCTGTTTCCCTTTTTCTTTATCCTTTTATCACTTCTCCCCTAGCCTTGCTCTTCTCCACTCCTTCACCCGTATTCTTTCTTCTCGTTTTATGAGTTATTTTATCTTGTTCTCCTTCACCCTCACCCTCCCTCTCTCCCTGTACCTCTCGTTTCCTCTCCCTCGTTCCCTCGCCCTCATGCTCACCGTCTCCCTCCTTCCTTCCTCTCTCCCTCTCCCTTACCATCACCATCTCGCTCTCTCCTTTTCTCTCTCTCTCTCCCTCCCTCCCTCCCTCCCTCCCTCCCACCCTGTCTCTCTCTCTCTCTCTCTCTCTCTCTCTCTCTCTCTCTCTCTCTCTCTCTCTCTCTCTCTCTCTCTCTCTCTCTCTCTCTCTCTCTCTCCCTCTCTCTTTCTCTCTCTCTCTCACTGTCTCGCTCTCTCTCTCTCTCTCTCTCTCTCTCTCTCTCTCTCTCTCTCTCTCTCTCTCTCTCTCTCTCTCTCTCTCTCTCTCTCTGTGTCTCTCTCTCCCTCCCTCTCTCCCTCCCTCTCTCCCTCCCTCTCTCCCTCTCTCCCTTCCTCTCCCCCTCCCTCTCCCTCCCCCTCTCCTCCCTCTCCCTCTCCCTCTCCCCCTCCCTCCCTCTCCCTCCCTCTCCCTCTCCCTCTTCCTCTCCCTCCCTCTTCCTCTCCCTCTCCAAGCCCCACTCAAGGTCTGCCTCGAGGACTGAATCGACATGGTTTATTCTTCGCCTTAAAACAACACGGGAAACGAAGCCTCCCATTCATTATGCAGGAGACGATCTTAAGGCAAAGAGCAAGGGATGATCGGCAGGGATTTCGCACTTAGTGACATTTGGGTCTCGAGCGGGAGAGTGATTCTTGATTTTTGGGCTTAATTAGAAGTGTTTTATTTGGCTTTGTTCTGAGGCAGAAGTTTGGGTCTTGGCTTTGGTCTGAATAAGTGCGTGTCTTGGCTTTGGTCTTAAGCAGGGGTGGGATTCTTGATTTAGGTCTGAATTAGAGTTTTCTTTTGTTTGTTTTTAAATATTTTTTTTTTGTCTGAATTAGTTTTTTGGCTTTTAAAAAAGGTGTTTTTTTGTTTTGTTTTGGTTTTATTTTTTTTCTGAACTAGGTATGATTCTTGATTTTTTTGTTTTGTTTTTAGAAGTAGAATGCTTGATTTTTGTTATAGTTATAGTATGTTCTCCGATTTTGGTCTGAAGCAAGGGTATAATTCTTGACTTTGGGCTTAATTAGAATTGTTTCTCGGCTTTGGTTTAGTTAAGCTAGTTTTTTTTCAGGTAAGTATTTGTAATTTTGATCTAAATTTGGTCAAATTCTCGAGATTAATTATGAGTGTGAATCTTTTGAAATTACGTTCTGGCGTTAATTTGAATATGTTTCTTCGTTATTTGAAATTGCGATTGGATTTTGGTTTTAAGCCTGTTTCTGGTTTCATGTAATTGTAGTCTAAATTTGATTTTTTATTACATTTTGGGTTTTATTTAGAAGTAGTTTTCTTAGTTTTGAAATATTATTGTGTCGCGATGGTCGGGCTTTAAGTCTGTTTCTTACTAATTAGGAGGTATTCCGTTAATTAATGTTAATTAATGTGATGTTGATAGCAGAGAATAGATGTAGATAGGCTAATTAGTACATCAATAGAGACTTAAATAAATGCTATTGAAACCAAAAAAGAAAAAAAATTGTAAATGCAACTTAAGATAAACAAGAGGGTAAATGTATATGCAATAAAAAAGGTAAATGCAACATATACCAAAAATTATATATGTAAATGCAGCTTTAACCAAGCAAAGATTTGTAAATGCAGCTTAAAACAAACAACAAGAAAAAGATTTGTAAAAGCAACAGAATAAACAAACAAAAAATGTAAAAGCAATTTCAAATAAACAAACAAATAATGTACATGCAACTTAAACTAAACAAAAACAGCAACAAAAAGATCTGTAAATGCAACTTGAAATAAACAAGCAAAACAAAGATATGCAAATGCTACTTCCGGCAGCGCGATAGCCGGACAAATGGCGAGGATATAAAGAGGATAAAACTGCAGGACCTTTTATGGCGCTGCAGAAATATGATGTAACAGAGCAGTGGCGGCGGCGCGCTCGGCTCGGGGGGAGCTTCGTCTCTCCGATGGGGCGGAGGGAGAGGGGGGAGGAGGGAGAGGGGGAGGAGGGAGAGGGGGAGGAGGGAGAGGGGGAAGAGGGGGGGAGAGGGGGAGAGGAGGGGAGGGGGGAGGAGGGAGAGGGGGGAGGAAGGAGAGGGGGAAGAAGGGAGAGGGAGAAGGAGGGAGAAGAGGAAGAAGGGAGAGGGAGAAGGAGGGAGAGGGGGAAGCAGGGAGAAGGGAGGAGGGAGAGGGGGAAGAAGTGAGGAAGGAGGGAGGAGGGGGAAGGAGGGAGAGAGAGGAGGAGGGAGAGGGAGAGGAGAGAGAGGGGGGGGGGGGGGGAATGGGTGTGTATTTGGGAAGAGAAGAGAGATGAAATTGAGAGGTAAAAAAGGAAGAAGAGAACGTATTTATTTGGAAGAGAGGAGAGAGAGAAAGGAAGAGAAAACAGAGGAAAAGGGGATTTATTTAGAGGAGACAGAGGAGAAAAGGGGATTTTACGGGGAAAATTAGAGGGAAGAGAAGAGGGATGAAAAGGTGTGTTTAGAAGAGAAGAAAGGGAAAACGGGTGTATTAGGAAGAAAAGGAAGATAGAAGGAAAAGAGAGAGGATGAAGGGATTTATTGGCACGCGAAGAGGGATGAAAAGCAAGAGAAAGAGAAGGAGAATGTGATGATTTGGAAACGGAGAAAGATAAAAGAGAAGAGAGAAAAAAAACGGTGTATTGGTGAGAGAAGAGAAAGGAAAGACGTTTAGTAGGGGAGAGAAGGAGAAGAAAAAGAAAAGGAAGAAGAAAAAAGCGGCGTTTGTGGTCTTTCGCAAAATGCCTTTGAAGCTGGTGAAGTGAGAGCGAAATGGCGAGGCGAGACGAATCACGTCTTTTGTGTGTGTGTTTGTGGGTGTGGGTGAGACAGAGACAGAAAGAGGGAGAGAAGGAGAGAGAGAGAGAGCAAGAGGGAGAGAAGGAAAGAGAGAGAAGGAAAGAGGGATAAAGGGAGAGAAGGAAAGAGAGGGAGAGAAGGAAAGAGAGAGACAGAAAGAGGGAGAGAAGGAAAGAGAGAGAGAGCAAGAGGGAGAGAAGGAAAGAGAGAGAGAGCAAGAGGGAGAGAAGGAAAGAGAGAGAGAGCAAGAGGGAGAGAAGGAAAGAGAGAGACAGAAAGAGGGAGAGAAGGAGAGAGAGAGAGAGCAAGAGGGAGAGAAGGAAAGAGAGAGAGAGCAAGAGGGAGAGAAGGAAAGAGAGAGAGAGCAAGAGGGAGAGAAGGAAAGAGAGAGAGAGAGCAAGAGGGAGAGAAGGAAAGAGAGAGAGAGAGAGCAAGAGGGAGAGAAGGAAAGAGAGAGAGAGAGCAAGAGGGAGAGAAGGAAAGAGAGAGAGAGAGCAAGAGGGAGAGAAGGAAAGAGAGAGAGCAAGAGGGAGAGAAGGAAAGAGAGAGAGAGAGAGCAAGAGGGAGAGAAGGAAAGAGAGAGAGAGAGCAGGAGGGAGAGAAGGAAAGAGAGAAGGAGCACGAGGGAGAGAAGGAAAGAGAGAAAGAACACGAGGGAGAGAAGGAAAGAGAGAGAGAGAGCAAGAGGGAGAGAGGGAGAACAAGAAAGAGAGAAGATGTCAAAGAGAGAGAAAGAGAAAATGACAAAAGCTTGGCCCAGTCTCGCGTAACAATACAGAACTTCATAAATTTGGCGCGGACAGGGGATCTCCATACGAATAGATGCCCACGCGAAGGCTTTGTTGGTTGGGTTCGAGGCGGCAGGGCGGAGGGAGGGGCAGGGGCACGGGGCACGAGAGAAGGGCAGGGGCACGAGAGAGGGGCAAGGAAAGGGGTAGGAGCAAGGACAGGGGCATTGTGGGAAGAAGGACTATGCTGTATATGTGGCAGGTGCGTGGGGGGGTAGGCGCGTCCTCCCCTCCCTCCCCCTGCTCAGTCACCTCTTGATTTCTTCCTCCTCCCCTTCTTCCTTATTTTCTCCTCCTCTCCTATTCTTCCTCTTCTTCCCTCTGCCTTTCCTTTCCCTCACTATTTTTGATTCCCTTTGTATCGCAGTTATTTTTCTATTTATTCATTGTCTTCTTAGATGTTTTTGTATTCATTTATTCTCTATTATATTTTCTTTCCATTGGTTTATTCATTCATTGCTTTCTTATTTATTATTTATATGCTCGTTCATCATTTTTATCTATTCCTCCATAAGGTAAGCCGGAAGTAGAGTGTCTGCGTGGATTTGGCCCTTAAGGTCTTCGGGAATGTGGTTTTCGTCCATCATCATCGTCCTCCTCTGTTCGCCAGCATCACGTATCATCTTCGCGGTCTGTGTCCATGGTCACCTTCGTCTTCATCTGCGTCTTCAACACTATGACGATCACTATCTATTTTAGCATCACTATCACCACTACTATCACAATCATTACCATCATCATCATCATCATCATCATCATCATCATCATCATCATCATCATCATCATCATCGTCATCACTACCATCACCACCTCCAAGTCATATTCACCGCCACCACCCTCATAATCATAATCACCACCACCCTTTATCATCACCATCATCATCATCATCATCACCATCACTCCCGTGGACAGAGCAGTGCGTCGAGCCAAGGAAATTGTCCACCCTCAGTGCGACTGTTCCCGCGACGACAAGCGACCATTTCGAATATATAATTCGAGTAACAACAAATAATTGCAGTCGTTTCTCTCCCTGTGTGGGCCTCATTACGAATTCAAATGCACTGGCGGGAAGTAATCAAAGGGATTTTGTTTTGGCATATTATTTGCACATGGATGGAGGTGGGGTGTTTGGGAGGGGAGGGCGTCGGTGGGGGTGAGGGGTGAGGAATGATGTGTGTGTGTGTGTGTGTGTGTGTGTGTGTGTGTGTGTGTGTGTGTGTGTGTGTGTGTGTGTGTGTGTGTGTGTGTGTGTGTGTGTGTGAGTGCTTGTGTGTGTGTGTTTTGTGTTTTTATATTTGTGTTTTGTGTATGTGCGTGTGCCGTCAATCTCTCTTTACATAAATGCCTGCATGTGTGTCCTTTTTGCATGTGCATTTACGGAGGGAAATATATTCTTACACTCTTTCTTTTACCTTTTTTTCGTAATATGAAAAAAACCATCGAAAAGCGGAAATATCCTGCATTTCCGCCGATCCCCGCGGCCATTTGTTCTCCCGGCGCTTCTCTTGTTTGCGAATTTGTGACCGGAAAGGTTTTCTTTTTGTCGGACACGTTCACCGAGGTTTTTTCCACGCCAGCGAGTGGGCAGGAGGGAGGGAGGGAAAGAAGGAGGGAAGGAAGGAAGGAAGGAAGGAAGGAGGGAGGAAAGATAAGAGAGAGCATAGTAAGGAAGGACGGAGGGAGGGAAAGAAGGAAGGAAGGAGGGAGGAAAGATAAGAGAGAGCATAGTAAGGAAGGAGGGAGGGAGGGAAAGAAGGAGGGAAGGAAGGAAGGAAGGAGGGAGGAAAGATAAGAGAGAGCATAGTAAGGAAGGAGGGAGGGAGGGAAAGAAGGAGGGAAGGAAGGAAGGAAGGAGGGAGGAAAGATAAGAGAGAGCATAGTAAGGAAGGAGGGAGGGAGGGAAAGAAGGAGGGAAGGAAGGAAGGAAGGAAGGAAGGAAGGAGGGAGGAAAGATAAGAGAGAGCATAGTAAGGAAGGAGGAGGGAGGGAAAGAAGGAGGGAAGGAAGGAAGGAAGGAAGGAAGGAAGGAGGGAGGAAAGATAAGAGAGAGCATAGTAAGCAAGGAGGGAGGGAGGGAAAGAAGGAGGGAAGGAAGGAAGGAAGGAGGGAGGAAAGATTAGAGAGAGCATAGTAAGGAAGGAGGGAGGGAGGAAAGATAAGAGAGAGCATAGTAAGGAAGGAGGGAGGGAGGGAAAGAAGGAGGGAAGGAAGGAAAGAAGGAAGGAAGGAAGGAGGGAGGAAAGATAAGAGAGAGCATAGTAAGGAAGGAGGGAGGGAGGAAAGATAAGAGAGAGCATAGTAAGGAAGGAGGGAGGGAGGGAAAGAAGGAAGGAAGGAAGGAAGGAAGGAGGGAGGAAAGATAAGAGAGAGCATAGTAAGGAAGGAGGGAGGGAGGAAAGATAAGAGAGAGCATAGTAAGGAAGGAGGGAGGGAGGGAAAGAAGGAGGGAAGTAAGGAAGGAGGGAGGGAGGAAAGATAAGAGAGAGCATAGTAAGGAAGGAGGGAGGGAGGGAAAGAAGGAGGGAGGGAAAGAAGGAGGGAAGGAAGGAAGGAAGGAGGGAGGAAAGATAAGAGAGAGCATAGAAGGAAGGAGGGAGGGAGGGAAAGAAGGAGGGAAGTAAGGAAGGAAGGAGGGAGGAAAGATAAGAGAGAGCATAGTAAGGAAGGAGGGAGGGAGGGAAAGAAGGAGGGAAGTAAGGAAGGAAGGAGGGAGGAAAGATAAGAGAGAGCATAGTAAGGAAGGAGGGAGGGAGGGAAAGAAGGAGGGAAGTAAGGAAGGAGGGAGGGAGGGAAA
>NC_091581.1:372783-377783 GCF_042767895.1 Penaeus vannamei | reverse complement strand
GAGATAAGCAGAAGCTGTTCAATTACTTTCGGTACATTTGTTTCGCATGTGAAAAACTTGGATTATTCCACTTTAGAAAAACAAACACGCGGTAACGAAGCGAGTCTGCACGCATCCTGTACTTTTTTTTTCTTAAAGTGTCTCTGAATGACTGCGTATTGGTATAAACCGCCATTTTTTTGCTTTCGCGCCTCGCTCCTTGGCTCCATTTAGGTTAGTTCAGGTCCATTTAGGTTAGTTCAGGATGAAACGGTTCCCCCCGAGGTGAGAGGCAGAGGCTGACGCAGACGGCAAAGCAGGTCGTGTCATGTATGCAGATGAGGCCTTGGCTCTCCGGAGCGGCGCGAGGGAGTGCGTCGAGGCGGAAGGTCTTGTTGAGGCCGTGCGCTTGGGATGCTTTGTGCCCCGAACGCAAACGGACTTGGAAGAGATTCTGATTTTTGTTCTTATTTGTGCAGAGAGAGAGAGAGAGAGAGAGAAAGTGGAAGTGATTGAGTGAGAAAGGAAAATAGAAAGATAGAAAACAATAAATGAAGAGGAAGATAGATAGATCGATAGATAGATAGATCGATAAATAGACAGACAGACAGATAGATAGAGAATGGCTGGGCTGTTAGATACGTTAGGTAACCTTTTATTCAGGTCTATTTTCGGGTTAGGGTGAAACTTCATCGGCGAATGAGGAAACGTTCGGTCGAAACAGGTAATGATAGTGATGGTTGGCACTGAACGTCCCACGCGGTGTGGGAGGCGGGATGACATGCCGGGAGGGAGGGAGGGGGAGGGGAAGGTAGGGGAGGGAGAGAGAGAAGGAGAGGGAGGGAGAGAGAGAGGAGGGTAGGAATGGGTGAGAGAGGGAGGGAGAAGGGAGGAAGGGAGGGTAGGGAGGAAGAGAGGGCAGGGAGAGAGGAAGGGCGACCCCTGCTCCTTTCACCAATTGCCTTCGACAGATCATCGTAGGCGGAGGAGGATAGACAGGCATTTTTTGTTATCATTTTTTGTGTATTTTAGCGATTGTCTTCAAGGATAGAAAAAGAAGTGAAATTGAAAAAAAAAGAAAAATAAGAACCTCAATTTACTCTCCCTATAATACAATGTCTTATATATTTGTGTGTGTGTGTATGTGTGTCTGTGTATATGCATGTGTGTGTGTAACTGTACTCTCATAGGAACAACAACAACAACAACAACATCAAAACAATCAGTACCTACGACATTCTACTAAGAATTTAGAGAAACCTTTCCACTTCAGTCCCAGTTAGAGGGTTCGGGGAGGCGCCCAGCTGAGAAGCCACGCCCACTGCCCGCGGGGAATCCCCTCCCACCGATTCGGAGAACGTCCCCGCTCGCAGCCTGGAAACACGCTGCGCTGAGTTATAACTTGCGCTGTTATTACAGTGATTAGGATGAGGATCGCTGCTGTTATGGCTGGTGTTGGTACTGCTGTTGTTGTTGTTGTCATCAGCATCATCACCTTTTATTATTGTCATTATTATTGTTATTATTATTATTATTATTGTTATCAATATTACTATTGTTGTCTTTAGTATTTGCCTCCCTGCCCCCTCCCCTTTTCTTTCATTCTCTCCCGTCTTCCATCTCTCCCTCCCTCCCTCTCTCTTTTCCTCTGCCCCTCCCTCCCTATCCCATCTCCCTGTCTCCCTCTCCCTAGACCCATATTTACGATTCGTGTCGCTCCTTCCCGATTGACACTAAATGCTTGCTCCTGTCTTCAGAAGGACAACTGCCGAAGGGCGCCACACGCGCTGCCATTTTCTTTTGTTTTGATTCGGCTTGTTTTTTTGGCTTTATTGTTTGCTGTTTTGATATGTTTTATTGTTTGTATTTATTTTTTGTTTTATTTTCTTATTTTTATTTTTTTTTATTGTCGACAAGTTGCAGTTAATTGTTTGTAAATGAAGAAGGAGAATAATAGTAAAAGTACAGAGATTTTACTGAAGGAGGGTTTATATATATATGTATGTGTTTTTTTATTTATTTACTTATCTATTTATAATTATTGTCAGGAGAAAAGGCATTTTGGTGCCCTTCCCTTCTTCATTCTCCATTTTCGGTCACTAGTCCAAACTGGTCCTTAGGTCTATTCCATTTTGTCCTTTTCTCCCCTTCCTGCTCTTGATCTTTATTCGCCTCTTCCTCCTCCTCTTCTCCTTTTCCTTCACTTCTTTTTCATCTCCTTCCCCCTCCTCCTCCTGTACCACTAACTCAGATCGAAGGACAAACATCAACTTGTTATGTAGTGTGTTGGATCGAGTCCCAGGCACAGAACTTTTCCTCCTCCTCCTCCTTTTCCTCCTCCTCCTGCCCTTCCCCTGCTTTCCCTCTCTCCATTCACCCATCAGTTTCCTTCCATATCTTGCCGCGTACTCCCCCCCCCCCATCATTGTGACAAATGTACACAAAGGTATGAATGAAAATGAATTACTTCACAGCGAGTAAAAACTCAATTCCCTACAGTTATTCATTCCCAACCGTATCTCATTTCACATTCACATTCATAACTTCTACCCCCCCCATTCCTCCCTCATCTCGGTCTCTCTCGGGATTAACCCTCGCGGTACTCCCCTTCCCCTTCCCCTCCTCCCTCCCCTCCCCTCCCCTCCCCTCCCCTCCCCTCCCCTCCCCTCCCATTGTCTCCGGCGGCGCCCTCGGGGGAGACGCTGCTGGTGGCTCACCTTGCCGCTTCCTTGACGGGCACGATGTCTTGTCACCGCCACAAGCAGCATGACAGTGACAGTGACAGTTGGCCTGGTGATAAGAGGCTAGTGGTCTGGCGCCGGACGTTCGCTTACTCCCTTTGGTCCCGCCGCGCAGGCAAGGAGAGAGGGAGAGGGAGGGAGGGACAGGGGGAGAGATGGAGGTGAGGGGGAGAGGGAGAGAAAGGGAGAGGGAGGAAGAGGGAGAGAGAAGGAGGGAGGAGGGGAGAGACAGGGAGAAGGAGGAGCGGGAGAGGGGGAGAGGCAGAGGGAGAGGGGGAGAGACAGGGAGAGAGAAATGGAGGGGAGGGGAGAGACGGAGGGGGAGGGGAGAGGGAGGGGGAAGAGACAGAGAGAGGGAAATGGAGGGGGAGGGGGAGACACGGAGAGAGGGGGGGAGAGAGGGAGAGAGAGATACACGTTACACATATACACACCCATCCATCCATACGTACATGCATGCATACATACATACATATGTTCTGAATGTAAGCACAAGCCCCGTGACCCCCAGCCGGAGGCGCCTTCCGCTCTCCAGCCCAGCGCGCGAGACGTGAGCGCCAGGCGGCATCTTCGCGGGATCTGAAGTACATGTTCGAAGGCTTGAAATCCCTCACCAGAGGCTTTATTGATGTCTCAGTGGGGTTTATCGTTAGCGTTTCCATTTGCTGGTGCGGTAACGCGTCAGTGGTCCTTGTGCGGAACGAGGAGGCTGTACTCGTGATTGGTAGAAACGCACACACAAATACGCATCTACGAACGGACGCAAGCGCGCGCGCACACACACACACACACACACACACACACACACACACACACACACACACACACACACACACACACACACACACACACACACACACACACACACACACACACACTTACATACACACACACAAACGCAAACCTGCGGAGATATCCCTATACATTCACACTAATCCTACTTAAACAAATCATTTCCAAAAATTCCTCTTTAAGATTGTCCGTGAAATATGGTTGAAAGTGATTCCATCTTAATTCCTCACCCTCAGAATCTTATTGAAGAAGCAGTGAAAATCTGGATCTTGTTTTAAAAAATCGTCAAAAATTTTGGATCATATTCACAAAATTTAAAAATCTGGATCTGGGATCGTCTTTTCTGGTGCCTCAGCGCCGTCCCCGAGGCAAGGGAGACGCCAAAGGGCTTGCGATAACACGCCTGAAGCCGATATCCTCGCGGCTCCCTCCTATTAACTCCTGAAGCCGATATCCTCGCGGCTCCCTCCTATTAACTCCTGAAGCCGATATCCTCGCGGCTCCCTCCTATTAACTCCTGAAGCCGATATCCTCGCGGCTCCCTCCTATTAACTCCTGAAGCCGATATCCTCGCGGCTCCCTCCTATTAACTCCTGAAGCCGATATCCTCATGGCGCTCTCCTATGAGTACCTGAAGTTGATCTCATCATGACACGGTCCTATGAGTGCCTGAACCTGACATCCTAGGAGCGCGTCGGCTACTGAACGCACGGCAGTGAACCGAAGGCTAATGGGATGAACCTTGGCTTACTCTGTGTCTGAGAGAATGAAAATGGCGTGTCTGTTTGGCCAGAGAGGAGCGGGTGTGTTGTCTTGAAGCGTTTTTTTTTTTCTTTTTTTTTTTCTTTTTGAAATGGTTGTTGTTGCAGCGATAGTGCTGATGATGCTTTTTTAGATTCTTTTTATTTATTTATTTATTTATTGACGCAGGTATGGTTGAGGGAGCTAGTGTTTGGTGCGTCACCAATGGTAACGAAATTCGTAGATTATATCTTCAGCAATAGGAATTTCACGGGTATATCACTTCTTTCACGACGGTATTGGTAATGATAGAAGTACTAGTGCCCGCTGGGTTGAGTCGACCGGAAAGTAATATTTGGTGATTGTGTGTCTCATGTTGTTATTGGTGTTTTAGCCCTAAGTCATCTTACCTCTTTCATGTTCAGCCTCAGTTTGAGCCTCGTCGTCGTAGGCGATTCGCTGGGGATTTTCTCTGCCTCATGAAATTAGTTTTTTTTTATATTTGGAACAAGTTTAGTTTGATTATATGTTTTGGTGGTTTTCAAGATGTTTTTTCTTTCAGTCGCAATAGAGACCGAAATGACTGAGGCTTCATTTTAGTGTGTTAAAGGTGTTGGGTGTGCACTCCATTTCCCTTCATAACATTTGATTTCATGGAAATGGGGGAAGGTAAACTAATTAATTTTTCGATTTCCATTTGCAACCTAAACATGTAATTTTACATAAGCAGAAATATATTTTGATGTC
>NC_091581.1:364021-366521 GCF_042767895.1 Penaeus vannamei | reverse complement strand
GCTGGCAGTGACACCGGCAGTAGATTCCAGGTCCCGCCGAGCACAAAAGAAGACCCTGTTGGCAAATTATACAAGGCGACGATAATGGTCCGAACAGGTTGCCAGCGGAACTCCGCTTTATGTTCAGTCTTGTTCGTGCTTCTTTATCGGCTCCTCTATCTCCTTCGTTTACTCTTGTCTTTTCCATTCTTTCTTTTGTTTTATTTTTCTTACTTCTCTGCCTTTCTCTGTTTGTCTGTCTCTCTCTCTCTCTCTCTCTCTCTCTCTCTCTCTCTCTCTCTCTCTCTCTCTCTCTCTCTCTCTCTCTCTCTCTCTCTCTCTCTCTCTCTCTCTCTCTCTTCTCCTCCTCCTCCTCCTCCTTCCTCCTCCTCCTCCTCCTCCTCCTCCTCCTCCCCCTCCCTCCCTTCCTACCTCCCTCCTTCCCTCCTCCTCCTCCTCCTCCTTCTTCTCCTCTACCCCCTTCCTTTACCCCTCCTCTTCCCTCTTCCCTCTTCCCTTCCTCGCCATACCCTCCACCTCCTCCTCCTCCTCCTCCTCCTTGTTCGCACATCTCGTCAGAGATAAGGATAGACATCGTCAGCTCGTTGTCCGCTCCTGTTTGTCCTGTTGAGCACTAGCTACTGCTGAGGCCTCCATCCCTTCTCTCAGTCCCTCCTGTCGTTTACCCTTCCTCCCTTCCACCCATCTTTCATCCTCCCTTTCTCCCCTCCTCTCTTCCTCTTTTCCTCTCCTCCTCCCATACCTTTATCCTTCCACCCATCGATCCTCCCTCTCTCCCTCCCATTCGTCCATCCTTCCAACCTTTTATTTTCCCATCCCTTTATCCTCCCATTCTCCGACTCTTCCTTCTGCTCTTTCTCCCTTCCTCATCTTCTATCTTCCAGTCCGTCCTTCCTTCCTTCTACACCTTCATCCCTTTATCCTCATACTCTTCGATCCTCTTTTCCATCCCCGCTCCCTCCCTCCCCCCCCTCCCTCGCCCCCCCCCCATCAACCAGTCATTGCAAGTGATCGGCTGTGCAAGGCCATACGATAAAGAAAGAGCGGGGAAGGGGAGGGAGAAAGAGAAGTAAAAGGAGAAGGAGACGAAGAGAGACAAAGAGAACGAGAGAGAGAAGGCGAGGAAAAGGGAAAAGAAGGAGAGGGAGAAGAATAGGGATAGAGAAAAGGAGGGAAAATAAAGAAAAAGAAAAGGTAGCGTTAGAGGGATGGGGAATGGAGAAAGGAAGAAGGAAGTTCGGAGAAATGGGTAGGAAGGAAGAAGGAAGAACGGAGAATGGAGAAAGGAAGAAAGAAGGAAGAAGGAGAAAGGGAGAAGCGAGAAAAGAGAAGGGAGAAGAGCGAAGCAGACGGGGTTGGGGAGCGCTTGGTGCTGTCCGCTGATCCCCGTCAGCTGTCGTTCTGTCAGCGAGAGGGACGGCGGCGCACGTGGCCAGGCGTGACGTCATGGTGCGGTGCAAGGGGGAGGAAAGAAGAAAAATAAGAAGACGGATAAAGATAAGAATAAGAAAACGAAGAGAAGGGTATCTCGACCACTTGTTGGAGGGGGAGGGGGAAGGGGAGAGGTTAGAGAAGAGAGGAGGGAAAAAGGGTGGGAGGAAAAGGGGACGAAGTGAAGGGAGGAGAGGAGAAAGGGAAAGAGAAGCGTGGGGGAAATGTTGAGTGAAAGGGAATGGATAGAGGGAAAGATATGGAGAGGAACGGGAAGGAAAAAAGGAGAGGGAAGAGGAGAAAAAGAAGAGGGAGAAGGAGAGACAAGGAGAGGGGAGAGGATGAAGAGAAGGGGAAGAAAAGTGGAGATGGAAAAGGAAAGGGAGGCGGAGAAGAAGAGGGGGTGGAGAAAGAAAAAACTTACAGAGTATGAAATAAAGGGAAGGAATTACACAGAAAAAAACAAAGAACAGAAGAGTAAAGAAAAAGAGAAAAATTATAATGATAAAGAATAACAAAGAAACTGGTGCCGCGGACCGCAGTCAGGGTCCACGCGCAGGGCCGAGCGCACTTCGCCTCCGCCTGCGAGTCGGAGCCCGACTCGGGTCGGGACTCCGCCTAGAAGCCCTCTCTTCCGCGGCGGGTTCTTGTGCTCTGACTCACCTGGGGGGGGGGGGGAAGAGGGGTGTCTAAGGGCAGGAAGGGAGAGGGAGGGAGTGGGAGTGAGGAGGGATGTTTGAAGGAGAGAGAGAGGGGGGGGGGGGTTGGTATAAATTTTGGTCTTGAATTAAGAGGTGGGGGCTGGGTGGGGTGCATGGAAGGGGGTGGGTGAGGGTGGGTGTGTGTTTTTTTTCCTTTTTTCTTACGGGGGATGGGCAGTCGGTGACTTTTATTCGAGTGTATTTATAAGCTGGGTGAGCGGAATGCGAAATTAAGTTTGCATTAGCGCCCAAATTTGGACTCTACATTGTCCAGACTGCGTGCACTGGTCCGTGTATGTGCATGTGCGTGTTTGCATGTCGTGTTATAGTCCTGCGTGTATGTATACATGACTGTTGATTTTTTTCCA
>NC_091581.1:354021-359021 GCF_042767895.1 Penaeus vannamei | reverse complement strand
CCTCTACGCCCCCGCGGTGCCACGTCCCCGGCGGCCGCCTCATTGTGCGGCGCGGAACAATTCTCCGCTGGGGACGGCCGGTTCTTGTCCTCTTCTTCTTTTTTTTCTCTCTCTCTCCCTCTCCCTCTCTCTCTCTCTCTCTCTCTCTCTCTCTCTCTCTCTCTCTCTCTCTCTCTCTCTCTCTCTCTCTCTCTCTCACTCTCTCCTTCCTCCTCCCTCCCTCCCTCCCTCCCTCCCTCCTCCCTCCCTCCTTCCTTCCTTCCCTTCCTTCCTTCCTTCCTTCCTTCCTTCCTTCCTTCCTTCCCTCCTTCCTTACTCCCTCCCTCCTCCCTTCCCTCCCACCCCCACTCTCCCTCCCTCCCTCCCTCCCACCCTCCCCTCCCTCCTTCCCTCCTTCCCTCCCTCCCTCCCTCCCTCCCTCCCTTCCTATCCCTCTCCCTCTCCCTCTCCCCCTCTCCCTAAGTCAGGGGGAAGGGAAAGGAAGGAATCACGGGTGACAGGGGAAAAGGATGGCTGATTTCGTTGAATCGAAGGATTGGGGAACGGGTGGGTGGGGGAGGGGGGGCGAGGATTTTGGGTTCTAGGAGCGAAGGGAAGTGGGTAAAGGGAGGAGGAGGGGGGGGCAGGGAGGGTTTCTGGTCCTAAATACAGAGGGTAGGGGAAGGAGAAAGGGTTGGGTGGAGGATTCTAGTTCCTGGAAACGAAGGGGAAGAACGAGTGATTTCTTGGCCTAGGAACGGAGGGGAGGTGGTGGGGGAGGAGGGGATGGGGGAGGGTCTCTGCAGCGCTGGGTCCTATCTCCTCCAGCATCAGGGACGAGGGTCAGCGCGGAGCCAAGTCGGTTAGATGGCCCTTGTCCCGAGAGGAGGGGGGGGGCGGGGGGAGCGGGAGGGAAGGAGAAGAGGGGGAAGGAAGGGAAGGGAAGGGAAGAAAATAAAATATAAAAAGAAAAAGAAAATAGAAGTAAAAAGGAAGAGGAAGAAAGGAGAAAGAGAAAGAAAAAAGAAAAGAGAAAGAAGAAGAGGGAAGAATGATAAAGGAGGAGACGGCTAAGAGAGTGACATGAGGGCAGAGTGGGGGGTGAGGATGGCATTGGCCCAGGGGCGCTGGGGAGGGCAGGGGCGTGGGGTGAGGGGGCTGAGGATGGACCGAGGGTGTGGGTGGCGACAGGGGGGGTTGCGAGGGCCGGAGGTCGTGGGTGGAGGAGAGACGCGGGCTGGGGTGGCGACAAGGGGGAATCAAGTGGGGGGGGGGGGGTCGGGGGAGGAGGTTAAGATGGCAAGGAGAGGGGAGGGGAGGGAGGGGGATGGGCATCGGGGAGGATTAATTGCCGGGCACTTGGTCATGTCGTGACGTGACGGGGGTGCCAAGGCATAGCGAGAAGCGCCTGTCGTGGGGGCGTTGCTGAGTGAGGGAGGGAGGGGGAGAGGGAGGAGGAGAGTGAATAGAGGGGGAGGGGCGGGGGAGGGGATGGCTTTTACTTACAACTACACCCCCACCCCCACCCCCCCGCATCCTTCGCGGTTTTGGACGTGTGGCAAGAGACTTGGTGGGAGGAAACCGAGTCTCGCTCTTTCTGTCAATCAATAAATCAGTCTTTCTATCTATATATCTATCAGTCTCTCTCTCTCTCTCTCTCTCTCTCTCTCTCTCTCTCTCTATATATATATATATATATATATATATATATATATGTATATATATTTATATATATATATATATATATGTATATATATATATATATATATATATATATATATATATATATATGTATTTAGATAGATGGATATAGATAGATAGATGGATGGATAGACATATGTGTGTGTGTGTGTGTGTACGAAGAAGGAGAAAATTAATCATAAGGTCATATTACACACAACTCTTCCCCGAAGTCACACCACGTTGTTGCGTTGCGTGCTTTGCTTGCTCTCTGCACCCCCTCCTCCTCCTCCTCCCCCTCCCCACTACTCCCCTCTCCCCCCGCCTCGCTACTCCGCAGATTGCTTCCCTCTGCAAACGCCCCTGGCCCTGGGAGAGGCTTCCTTATCTGCGCCCGTGTCCATATTAGCGGGAAAGTAAATTCTGCCGCGAGCCATCCTGGCAGAGGAGATGTAGTTGTGTATTCTTCTTCTTGTTCTGGTAACTTTTTTGTTATTTAATTATTCATTTTTGTTGTAGAGTGCAGCTGTGTGAATTACGTGTTCGAGAGAGTGTGAAGGAGGAGAGAGAGAGTAAGGGGAGGAGGATGGGGAAGAAATGAGGAGATGGAAAGGATAGAAGAGAATATAAGGGGCGGTAGAGAGAGAGAGAGAGAGAGAGAGAGAGAGAGAGAGAGAGAGAGAGAGAGAGAGAGAGAGAGAGAGAGAGAGAGAGAGAGAGATAGAGAGAGAGGGAGGGAGGGAGGGAGGGAGGGAGGGAGAGGGAAAGGGAGAGAGAACGAGATCGAGAACGAGAGAGATAAAAAGAGAGGAAGAGAAGGGGTGACCAAACAGAGTGACAGAAAGACAGACAAACAGACCTAGAAACATCCAGCATCCTTCGGCAATGCTTCCCACCTGGAAACCCTGAATCAAGAAATGATCCACAAAACAAATCCAGACGAATAAGACACAGGACAGAAGGAAAGGAGTCGGCAGCGCTCGGCCGAAGGAGCAGCACACACCACGGCCGCGTCGGGAGCAGAGGCGGCGGCGAAGCTACGATAGCCGGCAGACGCGGACAAGAGAGCGGGGGGAGAGGGGGGTGTATAAGAGAGAGAGAGAGAATGAGAGAAATGGATAAAGAAGGAAGAAGGAAGGGAGGAAGGGGAAAGGAAGGAAGGAAGGAGAATGGGAGATAGAGGCTAGAGAAAGGAAGGCAGATAGGCACAAGGGCTTCTAGGAACAAGGAGCCAAGCTGAAAAGGGGGAGAGGCAGGAAGGGCGCCCGGGCAAGCGCTTCCGAGTGGCAGACGCGTCTCGCTGCGCAAACACGAGCGAAACCAGATACGGACTGGAATCTGCTGGTCTGGTGAACACTCGCAGGCGGACGGGGAAGCAGGCAGGCAGGCAGGCAGGCAGGCAGGCAGGCAGGCAGGCAGGCAGGCAGGCAGGCAGGCAGGCAGGCAGGCAGGCAGGCAGGCAGGCAGGCAGGCAGGCAGGCAGGCAGGCAGGCAGGCAGGCAGGCAGGCAGGCAGGCAGGCAGGCAGGCAGGCAGGCAGGCAGGCAGGCAGGCAGGCAGGCGGGCAGGCAGGCAGGCAGGCAGGCAGGCAGGCAGGCAGGCAGGCAGGCAGGCAGGCAGGCAGGCAGGCAGGCAGGCAGGCAGGCAGGGAGGCAGGCAGGGACAGCGGATAGATAGATAATGCCAAACACATGAACAGAGGCTAACGGACACAAAAAGAGGGGCAGAAGCAATCGCAGACAAACGAACGGCTCCAAAGTTCCATACAGTATTCACCTTGCGCATTGTTGGAGGTTGGTAAAAGCTCAGTAAAATTCACTATCATTACCGTACATGTGTTCGAAGTGACGTCTGTAGTGGTCATCATCATCACTATATATGTTCAAAGTGACCTCAGTAATGGTCATTGTCGTCACTATACATATTATGCTCCGTAGACTTCAGTAATGGATACTATCATGATTATACGCAGTTCAAAGTGACCGCATTAATGATCAGCGTCATCAACGACCGTATTACAGCCAGTATCACCACCATGCACATGATGTGTAAAGCGACCGTCAGCCTCTCCTCTGCCAGTGGACCTCGCTGTGACTGATCCATTCACGCTGTCCCATCCGCCGTTGCTTGTCAGCGCTCCCTTGGGGGTTCCGGCTGGCCGCTCGCGAGATTGGGGGGGGGGGGGTAGAGCTTTCAACGCACACGCACACACACACACACACACACACACACACACACACACACACACACACACACACACACACACACACACACACACACACACACACACACACACACATGCAGGTGCCGATCCTTTGCGTGTATGGAGTGACAGTGTGAACGAATTGAGAGAGTGATGGTGAGAGTGAAAGTGAAAATTAAAATGAAACGAGAGAGTGAGAGTAAAAGTTGAAATGAGAGTGAAAATGATAATGGGAGTGAGACACACACAAACAGCCTCAAGCACCGACAGACACAGCCAAAGCCACGGCCACAGACACAGCTACGGACAGACAGACAGGCAGACTGGCCGAGAGCGTGTGAATGTGGTGTATTCCCGGTTTATCTTGCGTCCCGTGCGCTTCCTCCTGCAGATTAGGGCTCAAAGTCCCCGCGGGAGCCATCGTGTGTCCCGGGCGCTGAGTGGCGCGGGGCCCTCGTTCCCCGCGCCCGTCCCACCCGTTCATGAGGGCCAGAAAAGCCTTAATCGCATGCTCGGTTTTTATTGTTTTAGATGCGCATTTTGCCTTCGTTTTTCTTGCCTAATATTGATTCGTATTTGGATCCCGATTTGAGTTTGATCTTTTGTTCCGATGGCCTTGGCGAGTGAGGGACTTGGTGTTCATGGTAAGCTTGTTCTCGTCGTCGCCCGGCCCAGCGGTGCCAAGCATAGCAAGTGGCACTCACTGCCTGGTGCCATATCGTGTTACGCAGCCGTTCGCCCCCGCCCACACGCCGGCGCCCGGGCCCGCCGCCGTCAGCAGGAGCGGGCGAGAAGATACTGGTTGACGTAATGGCGGCGATGCTGCGGGTGGGCCGGACTGAGATCGCTGCAGATGGACTGGAGATAGAGCCGTTAAGGAGGGATTAACGCCGGGCAACACCGAGTGGCCCCCGCCAGCACGACTCGGCGCGACCTGATAGCGCCGCCGAACGCTGCTATTACTGTCACACGTGTCCGACGCCGCCCCTTCTCTGCCTCGGGTTTTAGAGCACTCCGTGTCCTGTCCCAGCCAACGCCTCCGACGGATTGTCATGGGCGGCCCGTGCGGCACCCGTCTGTCTGTGCCTCACCTAGCGCACCTGGCACCTGGGCGTGGCCAAGTGGGGGAGGGAGGAGGG
>NC_091581.1:346521-349021 GCF_042767895.1 Penaeus vannamei | reverse complement strand
GTGAGTACGCAGAGAGGGATGTCAGGTACCGCCTGCCGGTACGGAATTTCGGGAATGATACGCGCGCAGAGGGTAGAGCCAGGAGCAGACTCGTGGAAGGCTGGGGATAGTCCTGCACAGATGTGTACATCAGTGATAATCAAACACGTGCCACGTTCATGATGATTAGGAACAAATCCATTTAAACTTCGTGATGGCCGAGAGGGGAGGGTCACGAAAGCAAATTTGAGAGATGTGCTTGGAGAGACGGCGTCGACTGTTGACTGTTAATTACGATAATTGCCAAGAATGGCGCTCTGCAGCATGAGGCGGAAGGATGCCAGGGCACTCCGACCACGCCCCGCTGCCGTGCTGGAAAAACGTTGAGTGCCAGTTGCTGGGCGAGATTTAAAAAAAAAAATCTGTTTTTCTTTTTTTTTCCTCTTTTTAATGCCTTTCGACGGTGATGTGTGTTTTTGTGGTTCCTGTTTGTTTATCTGTTTTGTTTATTATTGTTTGTTTTTGTTATTTTTATTGATTGGTGGTAATAGGAATTTTGATCATCATATTTGAATGAATGTGAATGTGATGATTAGTGAAAACTGAAATCACCATCACTGCGGATGCTGTCATTGTCAGTGCGGGTATTTCAATAATGCCTTTGTCGTGTTACTGTTGCTATTATTGTTGTTATGTTCACTATTATCATTACTGTAATTTGTCATTATTGTTATCAATATTATTTTCATTGTTATTGTTGTTGCTGTTATTTTTTTATTATTGTTATCATTATTATTATTGTTTTATTGTAATTATTATTGTTGTTGTTGTTATTGTTGTAATTATTAGATATTATTATCACTATTTTTATTATTACCATTATTATTATCATTATTATTATTGTTATAATCGTTGTTGTTGTTGCAGTTACTGTTGTGAGATAAGAATGATAACTATTAGAATGATACAGACCTTAATTATTATTAACATATTTTTGTTATCAGTCTTAATAGAAGATTTATCGCTTTTGTCGATGCAGTCTTATTGTTAATTTATATTTGTTGTAGTTTTTGTTTTTTTACCCATTGGCCATCTTAATGCCATTTTACCATGTGATCATTTACAATAATATCCAAAGCCTCAGTCGCCATCGGCGTGTGTGCATATTTAGTCAGAGACAAAGCTGTGCAAGAGAGCAAATTTGGGCCTCAAGTGGTTCTGTGAGTCACTTCTGCAGCCGCCGCCGCTTGCACTTGTTTCGGGGACCTGCGAGGGGGACCTCGCCTGTCGCTTCCTGTCGCTCTATCGCGTGGGGGGATTGGGTGGCTTTTTGCGGAAAGAATGGAGTGGGAAAGAACGAGGACAAAGAGTCCGAAGAAAGAGAGAAATGAGAAGGGGTGTTGATATGCAGAACTCTAGAAGAGAGAGAGGAAATAAAAAGAAAATGAAGACAAGCAGAATACGCGCAGGTAGAGTGAAGTTGCTCAGATTCATGAACATTACAAAAGAAGTGTACTTATAAGTAGGCAGAAATATACATATCTGATGTAAATAAAAAAGTAAACTCCAGGAGAAAGTAAAGACATGTGCATGTGGAATCAGAAAAATCTGTCCGAATGAAGAATGGATAATAAAAAACGCCGCAAGTGCAAAGCTGTATGTTAAATAGACGAAAAAAAGTTAGATATGATGTCGAGAGAAGAAGTAAGAAGAGCACATGAAGGGAGCCATAACCACAAGGGAGATTAAATAGTCTGAATAATTCTTACATATGTTAATGGCCAGAGCTGCGCCCGCATCGCCGCCCGTCCCCCGGCCTCGCGCCCCCCGCGACCCGGGGCGACGGGATCGACTCCCAAGAGCCTGACGAAGGACGCGATGGATCCGCCGATTGAGGCCGTCGCGGAATTCGATCCGCTCGGCTGAACTTGCTGGAAAAGGAGGCGGGGGGGGGGGGGGCGTCCGGGTTGGCGAAGGTCGAAAGCCGGAGATCGATCGAGGTTTGGCGCGGGGGGCCTCGTACGGCACGGCGCGGCGGTCGACGCGCTCACGCTCTCGGACGCACACGTACGCACACACTTATACGCTAACGGTTACACGCTCATGCTCCTTGCGAATACAAACGCATACACGCACGTATTTGGTCGCACAGGGCATACTTTTTTCTCACTCTTTTCTCCTCTCTCTCTCTCTCTCTCTCTCTCTCTCTCTCTCTCTCTCTCTCTCTCTCTCTCTCTCTCTCTCTCTCTCTCTCTCTCTCTCCATCCTTCTCGTTGCCTCCCTCTCTCCATCTCCCTCCCTCTCACTCTCCTCGCCCCTCCACCCCTTCCATCCCTACCCCCCTCCCTCTCCCGTTCTAGTGTTTCTTCTTTTTCTCCCCGTGAAGGCGAGACGCGAAGCCCACCGTGCATATATTGGCCCGGTAATCGCGCTCCCGCTTTTTGCGCGTGCAGCAGGAGCCCCGGCGACGGCGGCGACGGCGGGGGCGAGGGCGCTGCTGCGTCCCATGGTCCTTGTCAGG
>NC_091581.1:336521-341521 GCF_042767895.1 Penaeus vannamei | reverse complement strand
TTTTTTTTCTCTCTCTCTATCTATCTATCTATCTTTCTTTCTTTTTATTTTATTTATTAATTTTTGTCCTTTCTTTTTCGCTGTCTCTTCCTCTATTACTTCTGTTCCAAGCATATTGTAGGAAGCATATTGCAGTAGCCGGACGTCCTGTGTAGCCCCGAGAGCCCGCATGCCCTCAGCGCCTCGAGACGGCATCGGTTCGCAATTAGCCCGAGTGCCGCTAATGATACCTGGCCGTGTCACGTGCCAGGTGTCATTAACTCTGTCATGTTGCTGTCTTTTTTGGCCTTGATTGTGTGTCCTTTTTAGGCCATGGTTCAACGTCTAGTAGGAAGGAGCGTGGATGTATCTCTTGGCGTGTGAATTCGTGTTTTTTTTCCGTCGTGTTTTATCTGGTATCGGTAAGGGTGATTTAACCGCTTCGTTTGTGGATTTTATGTCCCTTTTTAAAATCGTGTTTTGATATCGCTATCAGTGACCGCGTGTTTCACCTGTTGGTTTGTGAATTCGTGCCCGTTTAATCATGTTTTATTTGTTTGTTTTTTTCTTTTTCGTATCGGCGACTATTGTTTATCTGTTTGATTGTGTTCATGTTCTTTTGTTCTTCCGTGTTTTATGTCTTTTATTATGTTTTACCCGTTTTTTATGCGTCTTCCTTTTCAACGTGTTTATTAAGGTTTTTATGTGCTTGTTTTTCATCTTCCTTTTAATCATGTTTTGTTACCAATTATCAATCTACGTATTTCCCTCTCCGCTTGTTGATTCGTGTTCTTATGAACAATATTTTGGTATCTAGTACCGTAGTACCTCCCCTTTTTTTCTTATTATTTGGTAGTATAAATCCACGTGTCCCTTTTTGCTTGTGGGTTTATGCAGTTTTTAAAAGCAAGTTCTAACACCCAGTCTCAACAACACCACAACCTTCCCTTCTTAGCCGAAGACACCTGTCATTTGGAACCCTGTTTATGCGATGCCTTGTTGAGCGCCTCGGATGCGGGATTGTGTGCAAATGGACGTTCGCGCTTTGTCTCGGACGGACGACTACGTATACGGAGATTCCCAGTGACTTCGTTGTAAAACCTGTCCTGAGTGGAGTGCTGATGAGGCGATGGATGTGGTGGTGGGGGGGGGGGTCAGGGAGAGGGATTGCAATGGCAGGAGTAGAATGAAAGGGAAGGAATGGAGAGGAAGAGGAAAAAGGAAAAGGAAAAGGAAAGGGAGGGAGAGAGATAACGGTGACAAGTTGGAATAAGGAAAGATATGAATGAAAATGAATATCTTCACAATACAAGATGCATTTAACCGGTTTCGAATGTCAAAAATAAATGAAGTATTTCTGAGGAAGAAATATTCGAAACCGGTTAAGTGCATCTTTTGTATTGTGAAGATATTCATTCTCATTCCTGCCTCTTCCACATTTGTCGCAGTGAATACGGTTCACGGTAGACGAAGAGCAGAGGGATGATGAGAGAGAGTGGGATTGCGGTAGAATAACATCAAAGGAATGGATAGAGGGAGAAGGAGAGAAATGAAAAGAGGAAGAGAACGAAAACGAAAATGAAAACGGGAAAAAGAACGAAAGATGGGAAACGAAATCGAAAGCGAGGAAGAGAGAGCGAGGGAGAAATAGCTGCAGCAGGAGAGGATGAGAGAGGATTTGATGGCGACTGCAGAGGTAGACTGAGAAGGCCGTGCAGCGGATGGGCGGCGTGGGCGGAGGACTGACACTCGGGTGAGAGGCTAATGGCGCTTCGGCTTATAGGGCGGCGCGGGCGAGGGGGCGCTGTGTGGGCGGAGGAGGAGGCGCGCACTATGGGGTTGGGATGAAGGGGGGTAGTTGCGAGGCGGAGGAGAGGGTGGGGGTGATCGGTGTGTGTTGTGAGTGTTTGTGTGTGTGTGTGTGTGTGTGTGTGTGTGTGTGTGTGTGTGTTTGTGTGTATGTTGGGTTGGGTTGGGTACTGCCGTTTCGTATTGTGTAGCGTAGGGTAGAGGACTGTAGTGTAGCAGAGTGTGCATGTGTATTTGCGTGTGCGTGCCAACTTGGGTATGTGTGTGTTGTATTGCACTGTATTATGCAGTGCTGAATGGTGTAGCGTAGTGCAGAGTGGGGCAGAGCAGAGTCGAGTGCAGTAGCGTGGCACAGAGCTCTGGCATGTGCGTGCGTGTGGTGGGGTTCCGCCTGAATACTTGCGAAAGGGTGAGGTTCGCAGCGAGGTTTGCGGGTACATGAGTTTTTAATTTTTATTGCCCGTAAGACGTTGCGTTTACGAGTGCGTGGGCGTTTTATGGGGTGCGTTGGATGCGCGCGGCCTCGTGTACGCCGTGACGTGTTTGAATGGAAGGCGTGTTTGTGTGGGGAGGTTTGTGCGTATGGGCGTGCGTTCGATCCCGGAGGGGGGAGGGGGAAGGGGAGCTTGAAGGTCAGGAAGGAGAAATATGAGCGAGGTCGAGCGAGGGCATGGGAGGTGAGGAGCGCACAATAGATCTGGAGGCGGGACATGCCACCGCCCCTCCCCCTCCATGCATCATCACCCTTGCGCTGTTTGTCTGTGGGTCTCGCTCTCTCGCTCTCTCGGTCTGTCTCTCTCTTTCTCTCTGCCTCTCTGTCTCTCTCTTTTTCACTGACTTTGTTTCTCTCTCTCGGCCTTTCTTTCTTTCTCTCTCTCTCTCTCTCTCTCTCTCTCTCTTTCTCTTTCTCTCTCTCTCTCTCTCTCTCTCTCTCTCTCTCTCTCTCTCTCTCTCTCTCTCTCTCTCTCCCTCCCTCCCTCTCCCTCCCTCCCTCCCTCCCTCCCTCCCTCCCTACCTCCCTCTCTCTGTCGTTCTCTTTTCTTCCTTCTGCCTTCTCTTGTTTCTCTCCCTTCTCTTTCTTCTCTCCCTCTCTTGCTTTCCCTTCCTCTTTCTCTCCACCCTCTCCGCCCCCTTTCCCTTTCCGTTCTCCCTCTGTCTCTCCCTTTCCTTTTCCCTCGCCTTCTCCCTTCTCGCCTCCCTCTCCCTTCCCCCTCCCTTCGCCCTCCCTTCCCTGCTCCCCTCCCGCCCTTCCTTCTCCCTTGCAGAAAGTAATGCACACACACTGACACTCCAACTGACACTTACATGCGCATTCATTGGTATTCCTATTATGTATGCATGTAAGTGTGTACATAATATAATGCACTGACTCATGCGTATCGAGTACATCTTTTTATTTGCGCAGTAAATACGCACATGTGCATGCTTTATCCTCACATACGCAGCTGTGCATACTATTTCCTCAGATACTCACTTCCTTTCGAAAGCGCAGTCCCGTAGGCCGTGCGCTGGCGCCCGCGCGCGCACGCGACCTGTGAACCGTCAGAGCGAATTGAATAACTAATTGACATCCGCTCCGAGCATGACAACATTATGGAGAGATATTTCGGCGCGACGCACGCCCGCCTCGTCCTGCTTGCCATCTGCATCGAATTATGGCCGGCCGGAGTCATTACCTGTCCCGGCCGCTTACCTGTGCCTCCCTCCCCTCCTCTGCGCCCTCGCCCCTCTGCTCTCCTCCCTTTTCATTTCTCGTCCCTGCTCATCTCCTCTCCTTCCTTTTCATTTCTCTCCTCTCTTTTCAAGTCTCTATTCCTTTTTCATCTTTCCTTCCCCTTCATCTCCTCTCCTCCCTCTTCATCTCCTCTCCTCCCTCATCATTTCTCTATTCCTTTTCCATCTTTCCTCCCTCTTCATCTCCTCTCCTCCCCTTTCATTTCTCTCCTCTCTTTTCATTTCTCTATTCCTTTTTCATCTTTCCTCCCTCTTCATCTCCTCTCCTCCTCCCTTTTCATTTCTCTCGTCACTTTTCATCTTCCCCTCTTCTCCTCTACTCTGTCCTCTACCTTGGTCCTTTCTCTCTTCTTCACTCCCCCCTCCTCTCTCCTTTTCTCTATCCTTTTTCCCCTCTTTCTCCTCTCTTTCACTCCAGTCATATCTGCCCCCTTTTCTCTTTATTTTCCTTCCCTCTTACCTGTCCTATTCTCCTCTCTGTCTCTCTCTCTCCCTCTCTCTCTCTCTCTCTCTCTCTCTCTCTCTCTCTCTCTCTCTCTCTCTCTCTCTCTCTCTCTCTCTCTCTGTCTCTCACTCTCTCTCTCTCTCTCTCTCTCTCTCTCTCTCTCTCTCCTCTCCTCTACTCTCCCCTTATCTCCCTCCTCTCCCCTTACTCGTCTCCTTTGCCTCCACCTCTTAACTCGTCTAATCCCCCCTTCCCTAATCCCCCTCCCATTTTGCCTGAGATTCCGCCCGTACACCTGTAATAGGACTCCGATGCGTGGGTTCTTACCTGTCCCAGTGGTCGTTGCTAGACTCCCTTGGAACGTGTTTTTTCTTATACTGTTTTCTTCAGATGCTTATATATATATATATATATATATATATATATATATATATATATATATATATATATATATATATATATATATATATATATATATATATATATATATATATTTATTTATTTATTTATTTATTTATTTTTTTACTGAACTGCTCGTATCTTAACCCATTAATGTGGGGGGGGGGTTATGTCCACTGTAGTTTTGTTTTCTGAAATCTGCTTAACATACAGATGGGCCCACAAGACCTCAGCCACTGAAGAGTCAATTGGTAAGATCACGTGACCTAACCTGATTTAATTTTTTCTAAAGCTTTCGGATTATCTTTATATTGCTATTAATAACGATACTGTTAATATTATTTGCATCATGATTATTATTATTGCTATTAATAATGATACTATTATTATTACTATATGCATTATGATTATAACAATGCTATCAGCAATACTAATAACGATGAAAACATTTGAAAAAAAGTTTCTAAAATAAGGAAAAGGCGATAAAGAGGTGAGAGAGGTAGGACTACGAATTGTCTCCTGGGTGGCTAAGCACCCGCGGGGCCGCCGCTGCCTCGAGGCAACTGATGAACGAACATTCCGGTGGGATGGCACGGGGCTTGCGTGTCAAGAGATGTTTTGGTCACTTGTCTTC
>NC_091581.1:326521-329021 GCF_042767895.1 Penaeus vannamei | reverse complement strand
CTTTAAGTCCTTCGCACATTCCTTCATCTTTTCCCGCCGCGAGAGCTTAAGCTGTTGGCAAAGGAGGACAGGAAAATCAATTTGCTTTCTTTTTCTGTCTTTTTCGTTTATTTTTTCTGTATTTTTCTGTATTTTTCGTTTTTTTTTAATATTTTGCTTGTCTCTTTTTCGGTGTTTTTGTTATTTTCTCTTCATTTTCCCCTTTTCTCTCGTTGTATAAGTGAAGTTATAAGAATGGATGATACTTTTATTTTCCTGTTTTGATAATTCGGGATTATTTTGTAACATGAAAACGTTCATAATGTGTCAAAATAAAGAAGAAACAATGAAGCGAAAGACAAGCGTTCATTAAAATATCCTTGTACGATCATCTTGAATAGCAATCGCATCCCCAATCACCCCCGCCGTCGATTATCCAATCCTCTCCGCAGAATGAATCCCAGACCTTGATATACCGTCTCCTCCTCCCGGCCGAGCGAAGGGCGTCGAGGCAGCGAGGGATAAGCGGTGTTCGGAAAAAAGAAGAAAGACTCATGGCGTCCCTTCACTTTCACCCGCCGGGAGAGGCTGTCGCGTGGCTTCCCTCCCCCTCGCCTCGCCCTCGTCTCCATCTCTTCTTCTCCTCTCCATCCCCGCCCCCTTGCCCTCCCCTCCCTTTCCCCTTCTTCCCCATCCCCATCCCCATCCCCTTCCCTTTCCACCCCTCCCCCTTCCTCTGTGTTGGGTCTTGGGTGTTCCTGTTGTGCTTTGTCTTGTGGCTTGGGGAAGGGAGCCTGGGTTTGTTATGTTTACGTAAGTGTGTGTGTGTGTGTGTGTGTGTGTGTGTGTGTGTGTGTGTGTGTGTGTGTGTGTGTGTGTGTGTGTGTGTGTGTGTGTGTGTGTGTGTGTGTGTGTGTTAAAGGGGGGAGGACTGTGTGTTTTGTGTTGTTATTTGTACGCCAGTCTGTAAATATACTCGATCATTATCGTTCCTTCTTATACTACATTTTTGTCAGTTTATCATTTTCCCAATTATTTCTGACGTTTTTTTCTCTCCTTTTAATTCCTGGAACGAGATTTATGATGATCGATCGAGACGACCACGAATTTCCATTTTGTTTTGTTTACCTGATTTTCGTTGATTTCTTAATTAGGAAAAAACCCTTGAAGTCCACAGCTTCGGAGGGGAACACGAGAGAGTTATTCAGGTTTTATGAGATGCCATTGATGCTGCGCTGCGATTGGTAGAATGTGTTTGTGCGCGCGTGGTTGCTAGCGCCCGTGCTTGTATGTGCAAGTGTCTGTGTATTCAGGATTTCTTGTGTTTGTTGATTGTTAAAAGAAATTTTTGTTCATTTTCATCACTTTTGTTGTATGTTATGAAATATGAAGTTATGATAAAGTGAATTATTATTTTCTTGTTTTAGGCTAGAAAAGCATCGTCTGGATGAGTTCTACTACTACATATGCGTAGATGATTATATTTTATATTTATTATTTTTTGTCTTGATAATATCTCCTCTTACTTAAGCGTAGGATATTTTTTCTATATACTTTTTCTACTTTTAGAAATATTACTTCTTTTCTTGATAATCTCCCTTATCATTTATGCTTAGGGTGTAATATTCATTTTTTATCCTTGCGTCTGTATTGACCCCATGTAACGTTTCAATTGCGTTGGTGCCCTGCCGCCCTGCCGCCCTGCCGCCCTGCCGCCCTGCCGCCCTGCCGCCCTGCCGCCCTGCCGCCCTGCGGGCCATGAGGGCAATCGCCCGTCCTTCGGATTCGATGTGCGCTCCCGATCCATCCTTAGACATAAACTATATCAGAATGTAACACAAAGTGCTGTTGCTTCTTTGTCTGATTTTTATTCCTCGTAAATATAGATCTGATGAAGGGGGAGGAAGTAATTGGTAATTTGACAATTGTATAAATTTACGAATTTTATGTTTATTGTGCTAGACGAAGGGAAAGGAAGTGGTTTAATAAACAGACGATCTAATGGATTTGGTTTATGCTTATTATTATTATTTTAGAAAACCGGGAAAAATAAGTAATATAGTTATTAGACGATGTAGTGAATAAGGTTTGTTTATAATTTTTTAAGTAGAGAAAAACAATAATTGGCCAATTAGACAAAGTAATGAAATTGGTTTATATTTATTCATTTTGAAATAGAAAACAACAAGTAATTAAATATTTACACGGTGTAATGAATTAGGTTTATATCCATTGCGTTAGACTGGAAAATCTCTTGTTTTATTCCCGTAACATTTATTTCCCGTTTTTCGATACTGAAATGTGTTTTTTGGGTGAAATTTATGGCCTCGTAAAACATGAAATCCTCGCCTTTCCGGTGAAGCTCTGTCTTCATGCTAACTCCCGTGACTTGTTAGAATCACCTGCAGGAAAAAAGTCTTGGTTTGTTTCTTTTGGGGAAGAAAGAGAGAGAAAGAAAGCACGGCGAGGATGAGTTTACCTTCAGGCGATCAGCTGGGAGGAAACAGAACAATGAACAAAA
>NC_091581.1:301521-321521 GCF_042767895.1 Penaeus vannamei | reverse complement strand
TCTTATTAAGAAAAAAGTTGTTGAAAAGAGGAAAATGATGTATCTTTATTTCTTATTAGAAAAAACCCTGTAAAGAGGAAAATCATGCATCTTGTTTCTTATAAAGAAAAGCTACTGAATGAAGGACGGCGATGGGCTGCCTCGGGACCGGGACAGGTAGCGCTCCCTGAGAGGGTCTCCAAGGCGCCGAGGCGAGGGCGGGCGGGGGCCGGGAAGGCGGGGGTGGGCGGGAGAGGCTGAGGCGAGGCGTGCGGGGTGTCTCCTTGCCTCACTCAGTGTTCCTTCAGCTGGTGGTGGGTGTGCAAGTCCGGTGCGGGCGGGAAGCTGCGTCGCGCCCAGGAACCCGCGGTGTGTTGGCGCGCGCGCGCGGAACTCGAGAGAGAGGGCGGAAAATACGAAACGTTCACGAACGGGGGCGCCTGAGAACAGGACTGCCCTGGAACACGAACGGGGGTGGCGGAAATACGAACGCTCAGGAACACGAACAGGAGTCCATGAACACGTCCACGCAGGAGAACGAACGGGGGAGGCAGAAGAGAAGAACGCCCAGGAACACGGACGGGTTGGCGGAAAATGTATCGCACGAACGGGGATGGTGGAAAGTACTTGGTGCTCGAACCAGACTGGCGGAAAACACGGACGGTAGAAAGGCCGGCCAGGAAGACGAACAGGGTGATGGAAAACACGAATTATGGGAACACGGACGAGACGTTCAGGGTCCGTGGCCCCCAGTGGCTTCATGCTTAGTTTTATCTGGCTGTGACTTCATGATGGATGCGTGTGATTACCTTTGTTTATAATGTTTGTTTTTCAATGGTGCAATTTCACATATACTCGTGATTGTAACTCGTGTTGCAATGGAGTGAGGTATTTCATTCATGATTTTGCTGCGAGTGGATCTGAGTCTCCGCCGAAGTCGTATTGTAAATAGTTGTAAACAGTCATATTGTAAACTTTATTTTTATTGCATTATCCAATTTTGAAGTAATCCCTTGTTTATTTAAAAATTGATGTATTTTTACGTTTTCATATCACGTGTAGCCTATATGGTTGTGCTTATTGTGTTTAAAATATGCTGTCATCATGATTTTACAACGCAGTGTTGCGATAAGCAAGACCAGAGCTAATGCAACAATAATGATGATAGATTATATAGTTTCGCACAACTGCACGACTCTTGTAATAGCTCTTTAATGTGCTTTGAGCGAATATTAAGGAACTGAAGAAAGGAATAGATAATGAAAGGGAAATGATTTCAGCGACATTCCCCGCTTTCTTTGCACGCAGTTCGAGATCTTTTCCTCTTCCCTCATCGCAGGGAAAGCATCTCGCCGCGCGGCCATCGCTGTTGAATATTCTGAACATCACACATCTCTTTGTAGTCAATTTGTATATGATTTTTTATATTTCAACTTTTAGTTAATCACCTTGTATTTAGTTATTCATTTAAATGTATCAAGCTTCTTTGTCGTCACTTTGCATGCATTTATTTAAAATATATCGGTTTCAATTTGTATAACGGCCTTGCATGTAGGTCACCGAGGCGTCACATAAACATGCTCTTGAAACGCGAGTGGGTTTTGGTCAAACAAGGCCGGGCTGATGATTGGCTCGAGGAGCGATCCACCTGCCGAAAGCCTCGCGTATAAATAGTTTTGATCTGATTTATTGCGTCATTTCTGTGTGTGCAATAAGTGCTGTCCGTGGAGTGAAGTGAATGTGCATCTCTGTGCTTATTTGATTGGCGGATGCGTTTGCATATATTTGTATATTTTGTTTGGGTGTGGAATGGATACGATATGCAAATGGCTTACCTAGAATTGTTGTTTAGCGGAATTCTCCATTCGGGCTAGGAAGTCATTTCTGGAAATGCGATGGGATTGGCATTTTCACTAAGATAGGAAATATATATATATATATATATATATATATATATATATATATATATATATATATTTATATATTTATATATTTATATATTTATATATTTATATATTTATATATTTATATATTTATATATTTATATATTTATATATTTATATATATATATATATATATATATATATATATATATAATATATATATATATTTGTGTGGGTGTGTGTTTATATGAACTTTATCACTGTCACTGCACCCGTTGGTAAAGAAAATAAAATTATTTGCGCTCGATTATTACTGCCTTAGTATTTCTGGAAAATAATCGAGAGAATCCTTCAAAACTATCATTGCAAGAACAGCATTTCCAGTTCACCCAACGTGGGAAAAAGGCCATGGCGACGAGAAAGAACACCCTTCATTTTTAACGCGAATCCGTGACGCCGCCGATTGGATTTGACTCCAAGGAGAGACATTTCCCCGAGAGAGACGCATCCTAATCGCTTCCAATCGAACCGAGATTCGAGGCGGTTCACTTTGGCGAGGTCCGAATCCCGCCTGTTTAGGAGGGCGTGGAGAATCACATTTACATGGTTTAATTCACTCGGCGAGATGGCCAATTATCTCCATTAATAAAATCAGAAATGGCTAACATTTAATGTGCAAGATGAATTGTGTTGTTTACCTTCCTCGGCGACGAATTTGTCTCGAGGTCAATCATGCTTTCGCGGGCGCGTCGGAACGGCTCTTGGGAACGGCGAACGCCTCGATGTTCACGGAATTAGGATGGCACGTTGGCGCTGCCCTGCGAGGCCTCGTGGCGCCTTTGTTTTCCGTCGGGCAAACGCGCCAAATTCATTACACGGTTAAGGCTCGAAGTGTAGCGGAAAATTAATTATGGTTGGAAGTTACGTGAGGAAATCGAGTACCCAGGCCTCACTTTCTCCTGTGACGTCACGCTTCCACGGCAGGGTAGACCTCGTGGCCTCTTGAGCCGCCGCCGCGAGGCCGTTTGGGGATCAGCCTGGCGCGGGGCTGGGCGGACGTGAGCCCTTTGTGTCTCCCCCTCTCGTCTCCCTCTCCCCCTCTCGTCTCCCTCTCCCTCTCCCCCTCTCGTCTCTCTCTCCCTCCCCTTTTCTCTCTCTCTCTCTCTCTCGCCCTCTCCTCCCTCCCTCCCTCCCTCCCCACCCTGGAAAAGGCAATGTTCCTTTCCACAACACGACCCTCCAGTGGCCTAATGGCTTCTCCGCGTGATCGCCAAAGTAAAAGTAGAGGACGAGGCGGCGGAGGTCGGGGTTGCTCTCATCAGACTCATGTTTATTAAAGAATCACGTCGTGTGTACAAGCCATTGCGTAATTTCCTTCCTTTTTATCTTTTTCTTCCGTTGTGAGGGATCGCGTAGGTCGACCTGTCTGTGGCGTTCGGTGCGAGGTGGGAGGGGGAGGCGCAGGGGAAGGGGAAGCAGGGAGGAGGGATGGGAAGGGGGGAAGGAGGGAGGAGGGAGGAGAGATGGGACGGAGGAAAGAGGGAGGAGGGATGGGAAGGAGGGACGAGAGATGGGACGGAGGAAAGAGGGTGGAGGGATGGGAAGGAGGGAAGAGAGAGGAGGGAAGGAGGGAGGAGAGATGGGACGGAGGAAAGAGGGAGGAGGGAAGAGAGATGGGACGGAGGAAAGAAGGAGGAGGGATGGGAAGGAGGGAAGGAGGGGGAGAGATGGGACGGAGGAAAGAGGGAGGAAGGATGGGAAGGAGGTAAGGAGGGAGGAGAGATAGGAAGGAGGGAGGGAGGGAGGAGAGAAGTGACGGAGGAAAGAGGAAGGAAGGATGGGAAGGAGGGAGGAGGGAGGAGAAATGAGACGGAGGAAAGAGGAAGTAGAGATGGGACGGAGGAAAGAGGGAGGAGGGATGGGAAGGAGGAATAGGAAGGAGGGATGGGAAGGAGGAATAGGAAGGAGGAAGGAGGGGTGGGAAGGAAGGAGGAGAGATAGGCAGGCGAAGGGGGTTCGTGAGAGCCATAAAGTGCGCCGAGTCCCTACATGGGGTCCAGGCGGCCACAGGTTATCGCGGCTTGTTAAAACGATTCCCGTCGGGGGTCGACTCTCGCTTCGGGCGCGGGTGATCCTGCGCGGTTCCTTGCCGTCCGACTCCGAGCTCGCCAAGGAGCGGTCCGTCGCAGCCGCGTCAGCCTTGCATACGAACAAGGTCTTAAAAGATTCTCTCTCTCTCTCTCTCTCTCTCTCTCTCTCTCTCTCTCTCTCTCTCTCTCTCTCTCTCTCTCTCTCTCTCTCTCTCTCTCTCTCTCTCTCTCTCTCTCTTCTCTCTCTCTTTCTCTCTCTCTCTCTCTCTCTCTCTCTCTCTCTCTCTCTCTCTCTCTCTCTCTCTCCCTCCCTCTCCCTCTCTCTCTCCCTCTCCCTCTCCCTCTCCCTCTCCCTCTCCCTCTCCCTCTCCCTCTCCCTCTCCCTCTCTCCCCCCACACCCTGCCATGCACGCGAGGCACCGCGACTCCGACCTGCTTCCGTCGAGGAACCGGTCAAACAAACCGAAACGAAAGGGCGTGGAAGGGGCGGGAGAGAATAAGTAAGATAACAAGCGATAACAAGCCACCACACAGATACGGGAGCTGCCGAGAGCAACCGGACAGCCCGTGCGCGCGAGCCGAGAAGGGCGGAAGGGCCTGGCGCCGCCGTCACGAGGGAGGGCGGCTTCGCTCTTGCGATCGCACGGGAGGAAGGGCGTTGCAGGCGAAGGACGCGTCCACCCGCCGGCAGGAGGTGTCTCCGTGCGCACGCGCGGAGGAGACCGGTTTTGATATTTTTCTGTTCATTATTATTATTATAATTATCATTATTATCATCATCATCATTATCATTGTCATCATTGTTATTGTTATTGTCATTGTCATTGTTATTGTTGTTCTTCTTATTATTATCAATATTGTTATTATTATTATTATTATCATTATCATTATCATTATCATTATCATCATCACTATTATTATTAGTATAATCATCATCATCATCATTATCATTATATTAATTTTTATATTTTTATTTTTTTCTATTATTATTTTGGGGGAGGGTTGGAGGGCGCAGAAAGAATGTTCCTTCCGCCATCTTCGGGACCTGTTTTCATTTTTTAGTCAGAGAAGCGATGATAAGCGAAAGATAAAAGAAGAGCCTTAGAAAAAAAAACACTAGTAAGAAAGAGCCGAGAGGAAAGAGGGAGAAACCGGTCGCATAAAATAAATGAAAACCACTTTCGAGTGCGAGAGACAGACAGGCAGATACACAGAAAGACAGACACAGACAGATACATAGTTAGACAGATAGACAGATACAAAGATAGACAGACATATTGACAGACACAGACAAACAGGTAGATAAAAAGACACGCATACTCGCGCACAAATAGACAAGCAGCCCCAGACAGACCGCTGGCAGACAGACGAGGAGGGGAAGAACCTCCATCGCAGCCGGATCATCGGCGGCGCTTCTTCCCCCCCCCCCACCCACGCCCACGCTTCTTCCCCCCCCCCCCACGCCCACGCCCCCGCCCACGCCCCCCGCCGCCCGCCGTCGCTCGCGATTTCGGCGCGTCATTTTGCACTGGTTCGCGGCACCTGTAGGGTGCGATTTTTTAGTGGGGGAGGGAGGGGGAGATGTAGTGGGGGAGGGAGGGGGAGATGTAACAGATGGGAATGACTTTCTTTTCCCGATTTTCTGTTGCCTTTTTTTCGATTTTCTGTTCCCATTTTGTGAACGTGGACATGGTCGCGTAGGAGGCCGTGCGCGGCGGGTCGGAGCTTGAGGCGGAACTGTGGCGCAAGGCGTCGCTGCCGTCGACTTTGCCTTGCTCCGACGATGGCCGTCATCGCCGTCATCCTCGTCACTCACTTAAGCCGCCGTTCAGTCTATACGAGAGACTCTCGAGTTGCAAGATACTCGATCCCAGATGCACACTCAACACCCCGCGCTGATACAGACACTAAGCATTATTGCTGCCGTTGCACCGTCTGGGGATTGATATAATGATGTTTTTTACTGATAATATTAATGATAATTTTATTTGCAAGAAGAACAATATTGAGTTATACTGGATATTTTGGTGATAATGAAGATGATATTAAAAGTAATGAGGATAATGAAATATTTGTTTCATAAAAAAAATGGTTATGACCCTTACAAACAACAAGAGCAACATAAAGAGACAGCTCTTCCTTTTCCTGCTCCAATGAGAGCGCTGCGGCGGGAGCGGTAGTGCAAGTGAAAGCCGCGGGTCGCGGGTCGGAAATGCTTCGGGGGCGTAGACGCTGCTTGGGGGCGAGAAGCAGGTTGCTTGAGTGGACTTGGAGAGGGATTGCGCGAGAGGGATAGAGAGGAGTGAGAGGTAGAGGTGGAGGCGGAGGTAGAGGAAGAAGTAGAAGTAGGCGAAGACGAAGAGGTAGAAGTAGAGGTAGAAGAAGAAGAGGAAGAGGTGGAAGGAGAGGTAGAAGAAGAGGAAGAGGTAGGGGAAGGAAGATATGGATTGATAGGAAGCAAGAGTACACGGAAAGTAGACGAAGATTAATTGGTAAGGGAAGGAAAGAAAGAGACGGACATACAGATAGTCAGATAAAGAGGGAAAGGATACGGGTATGGACATAGGGAGGTGAGAGAAGTGGGGAAGGCGTTAAGGAAAAGAGACAGAAAGACAGACAGACGAAAACAGAAAAGAAGAAAGAGAGAGAGACAGAGAAGGAGGACGAGAGAAGGCTACGCATACACACAAGAACCAGGTAGAGGCAGGGAAACCGACAGGTAGGAGCTGGCGCGCGGCGAGTGGGCGGGTGGGCGGGTGGGGTGGTGGGTGAAGGTGAGGGCGGTGTTGCAGCCAGGAATGTTGCTTATGTATACTGCTAATGTTGGGTTGCACATCGGAGGCTGCCACAAGGAACATTCTAGCCCCGTGCTGAGGAGGCTCAGCTGGGTTGGAAAGTTACTGTTCTGGCTCATATGCTATTCCGTTTACTTCTTTTTCTCTTTTTCCTTCTTTCTTTTTCTTGTTCCTCTTGCTCATGTTCTTCTCCGTTTTCTTTATTATTATTATTATTATTATTATTATTATTATTATTATTGTTATTACTATTAGTAATAGTAGTATTCCTCTTCTTCCTTTTCCTATTCTTATCCTTCTTCTTGTCCTTGTACATCTTCAACTTCTTCTTCATTGCGGGGTTCTTACTTTCATAGGTGTGAATTAGGCTTGTCGATATCTTAGATGTATGTAGAAGATACCTATGCATTTATTCGGGTTGCTGTGACACAAAATATAGTCGTTGTTGTTGGTGTTTTAAAAGCGAGTTCTTTTTTAAGGAGTTTACGCTCGACATGTGATACGCGGGCGGGTTCTTCGGTGGGAACCCACACTCCCGCCTGACCTCCCTTTCCCTCGGCTGTTTTCCTTCCTCTTCATTTTTCGCTTCTTATCTCTCTTCCATGATGGTATCTCCCTTTCTCTTATATCTCTTGTTTCTTCCTCTCTTAGTTGTCTCTTGTAATCCGTTTCGTCTGCCTGACTCCCTTTCCTTTCTCTTATCTCCCTTCTTTACTCTTCTGATTGTCTCCATTGTCTCTCTATTTCATATTTCCCTTCTTTCCTTCCTTCCATTCTTTTTCACTTATCTCCCTCCTTCTCTATTTTCTTGTCTCCTCCCCCACTCTTTCGCCATTTATTCTTCTCCTATTTCACCTATCTCCCTTCTTCCCTATTTTGCCGATCTCCCTTTTTCCCACTTTCTCCTAGCCCCTCTTCCCCTCTCTCGCCTCCCTCCCTTCTCCTCCTTTCTCTTACTTTGGACGAGAGAGAGAGAGAGAGAGAGAGAGAGAGAGAGAGAGAGAGAGAGAGAGAGAGAGAGAGAGAGAGAGAGAGAGAGAGGAGAGAGAGAGAGAGAGAGAGGTCGTCCCGTCACGGGAGTGCGAAGGAGATAAGCAGGAAACAAGAGGTGGAGGCAGCGATGGGGAGGAGGGGGGGGGAGGGGGCGAGTAAGGGATGGTATGGGATGGAAGGTGATGAGAGGAGAGAAGTGAGGAGAGGAGAGGAGAGGAGAGGAAATGAGAGAAGGAGAGGAATAGCGAGGTTTAGGGGAAAGCAAGAAACGAGGCTAGATAGAGAAAAGAAGAGAAGGAAATGAGAGGAGAGAGGGGGGGGGGGGCGAGCGGGCCCGGGCGCCTTCGTGCTCCTTCGTGCATCGGGGACGCTGACGGATGGCGCTGCAGAGGCCCTCCTCGAAGCCCCTCCAGCCGGCGCCTCCTAAGGCTGGGACCCGAAGTGACTCATTTTTCAGTCTCGCTTTTCGACATTTATCTTTACGGACTGTGCGGAAGTCGAGGAAGGAAGATCCGGATGCTTTTTTTCGCGTGTGCGAAGAGAAGCGGAAAAGAAAAGTAAAAAACAAAATGAAAGAGAAAGGAAAGTGTCCCAAGTATAGGCAACAATAAACGTGTATAAAAGCGAGAGGAAAACATCACAAGGACAGGCAGCAGCAGACGTGTACCCAGCTGTTGGATGCAGATAAAACCTCGTCGGTAGAGATTGGACGCAGGAGAGTGCGACAGCTGATACGACGATGAAGAGCAGGCCGCAGGACGACCAGTGACACCAATTTGACAGCTACAGGACGTCTCCCGCATCCTTCGCAGATCCTCTATCTCATTATCGACGTTGATTTGCATCCCAATCACGGTCCGCTTAGGGAGACAAGGGTGTTGCGGCGGGCAACACGGCCGCCATGTTGCCGGTCGGTGGCGCTAATCAGCTGAGTGGCGGGGGGGGGGGGTCCAGCCGAAGGAGAGTATTAGGATTTTTTTATGATACTTATTTGATTGGAAACGAAAGCATTGGGATTCCGAGGGGTCGGATTGTCAAAGAGGAGATTTAGGAGGGAGTTCGATGTCCTTAGAGTTTTAGTGTATAAGAAGTTCTAGGATTAAAAAAGGTTGGTTTCGAAAAAAAAGTTTTCCGAAAATGAATTCAGTTTTTCAAAGTAGGAGATCTAGTTTTACACAAAGGTTTCGGTTGTTCATTAGCTCTTCGGTATCACAGAAAACGAGCAAAGTCTAGGATCATAGTAGGAGCTTATAGAAAACGGGCTTTTTTGAATCTATGAATGAGCATGTTTATGGGAAGCAAAGAGTAATGGATTGTTATCATGGAGGCATCGAGATGCGTCGGGGAAATTATATTGGGTTTATTAACAGCAGAAACGCTCTCCAGAGAAAAGCAGGAATCGCTATCTCCGTGTGTGATGCCATTCATAAAAGTAAATCAAATACAGAAGATAATGAAGTCTGTCGGCGATGCCAGCGTTTAATAAAAGCAAATCAGATGCAGGAAGCTAATGGAGGAGACGATCTCCCAGTCTTTTTCCCATTCGCGAGCACCTTCTGACTGCATGGCTTCCGCGAGCCACTTCGTTCGAACACGCCCGAATCACGCCGTTCGAACACAGCAAACCCGTCCCGAGATAAGCGAGATAAATTGGCGCCTTTTGACGATCCTGCTGCATCTCCCGCGAAGCCTCGCCGTTCATCACGGGGTCGATAGCATCGCCTCCCGCGCCGCCGCCTTCGCCGTCCTCGCACTCATTATGAGAGTCGTCATAGGCAGTATTGCCATGTCGCCTGGCCGGGCGGAGGCCTGCATGAGGTATGGCAACACGTGTGCAACATTCCTTATCACCGGGCAGCAAGACGTAAACAAACCGGTCCCGGGACCCGGCGCCCGTTGGGGAGCTTCCTCCCCCCCGCCCCCCCTCCTCTTTTTCGCTTTTCCTTCTCCTTCACCTTCTCATTCTCTTTCTCCTCCTTTTCTTCCTTCTTCTCTTACTTCTCCTCACTCACTCCCCTACACCTTTCTCTCGCCCCATCCCCTTCCCTTCTCTTCTTTGAAGTGACAATCGACGCACGTTCGTATCTCTCTCTCTCTCTCTCTCTCTCTCTCTCTCTCTCTCTCTCTCTCTCTCTCTCTCTCTCTCTCTCCTCTCTCCTTCTCTCTCTCTCACACACATACACACACACAAACAAACACACACACACACACCCACACACACACACACACACACACACACACACACACACACACACACACAAACATGTAATATAAATATATATATATATATATATATATATATATATATATATATATATATATATATATATATATATATATATATTTCACGATGCAAGCAAATGGGTAGATTTCCTCCTCCGTCTTTCTTTTTCTTGTTCCATTCCATTGAAAAACGAGTCTTTACACTCGCTGCAGCAGTTTGTTTACGAAACGCCCCTCGCCCGCCCGCCTTATAAGCCCACGCGCCGCTCCTTCCGGGCGCCGCGGGGGCCGAGGGCGCCGCAAGGACAGCTCGCCTGTTCGGAAGGAGAAGCGGGCGGCGGGAAGGAAGGCGTCGACTCCACGGGAACCGCACGCGGGATTTCATTGTCTGAGCGATCACTTCATAGTCTGCCTTGTCCTGGTTTGTGTTGTTGGGTCTCCTTTGTAACATATCGAAAGATGTAAATGGGTTTGTCTGTGAAGCAGATGAATAAAGGACTAAATGAATGACAAGAAAAGACGTCTCTCTCGTTTATCTATCTGCAACTCTTCTTACTTTTAATCAGATGATCCTCATTCACGTGAACCGTTTCAGTTTTCATTATATACTTTTCCTATTTTCTGATTCCAATTTCTTTGTTTACATCTTACTCTTCACACTTGTATTTGTTGCGTTTTCCTTGTTCCCTCATTTCACACATCCTTTCCCTCCTTATTTCTCCCTGTTCCTTCTCTTCCTTGTTTCTTCCTGTCGCCGCTGCCCCTTCTCCCTTTCTCTCTTCCCTCGCCCAGTCTCCCTCCCCGTGCCTTCCGCATTTGGCTATTCAAATCGTGACTGTTATAAGCTGGGTGTCATGACCTGTGGCCATTCGACCCCGTGACCCTGAGCTACGGTGTTTCTGAAGCCCTCTCTTCTCTCGGTATTCTCTGTCTGTTTATCTCCCGGACTCTGTCTGTCTTTGACCTTGTTGCACTCTCTCCCTCCCTCTCTCTCTCTCCCCCCCCCCTCTCTCTCTCTCTCTCTCTCTCTCTCTCTCTCTCTCTCTCTCTCTCTCTCTCTCTCTCTCTCTCTCTCTCTCTCTCTCTCTCTCTCTCTCTCTCTCTCTCTCTCTCATATCCTCCGCTCTCACCTGACGGGTTGTTTCCGGGAACAGACGATCCCGAGCGTGAGTCAGCCACGAGTCCTTGACCTTGCTGTGTTTTCCTCGAGGATCTTTGTATCTCTGAGCGTGAAAATAGGATGATAGAGATGAGGAGGAAGGATGGCATTAGTAGTAATATTGATCATGGTAATGATAATGAAAATTATAAAAATTATCGTAATGATCACAATAATCATGATTATAAAAATGATAATATGTAGTAATAATAATAATAATGAGAAGGAGAAGAAGAAGAAGGACAAGGGGAAAAGAGAGTGAAAAAGAAAAGAGGCCGATGGCTTGTCCGCGCGGGGCCCGAGACCCTCGGGTGGACGCCCACGTTGCTTAGAGTGCGTGGAAGATGAAGCCAGACAAGCATGGACACTTGATAATGTGAAGGTGCGTTGGAGAGCGTGTAAAGCAATGGGAAAAGCTGGATGGCGTTAGAAATAGGGAATCAGGAAAATATAGACACTTGGTTGTTTTTTGCTTGGGTGGGTTGGAAGAGCGTGTAAAGATTTATGAAAATCGAACCAGTGTTAGAAAATGAAATCAGACAAGCGTATATTACTTGGGTTGCTTTTTGTGGGTGAATTAAAGAGCGTGAAAGGCAGAAAGAAAATTTAGAGGGTGTTGGAGAATGAAATCAGACAGGCTTAGGGAAAAGTGCTGACGGTGGTGAGGATCAAGAGTTCAAATGCTCTTTAAGACAGGTTTTGCTGCGTCTACAAGTTTAGTTTTTTCTAGTACAATAAATGTGGAGGATGTTTTGAATTCATTGTTTGTCTAGTATATACCTTTAAATTTATTTTCAGTTCTGATTTCTATTTTAGTTTCCATTTTTCATTTTCAGTTATGATGTCGCATTAGTTTCTTCACACATTTTATCTTATTGTCTTCCTTATCATATGCATCTTTTGTCTTTGTTTCGCCTAGCAAGCGCCACAAAAATATATTAATGGATTAGTGTACTTTCCTGGACTCTCAAATCCTGAACGAGTACGTGCAGCATTCAGAAACACCTTCGAGCAAGAAGGAATAGAAACCGTCGAGGGTCTGACTGCATGACTGCATGCCCGAGAGAACGTCTTAAGAAAAAAAAAAATATCACATCGAAGAATTCAGTTATATGTTCTGTTGACTTGTGTAGTTTTTAGTGTGATGCGTAAAAAGAAATAAAAATAGAAAGAAAGAAATAAAGAAAACGCATCGAGTGTGCGCTTGGCGTTGTGGGCACTGATGCGAATAAAGACATTGGGGCTCGAGGCACTCTGGGTACACGATCGTCCTCTCTGAGAACACGAGACAACGCGACAGTGTTAATGGGGCAGTTAGCCTTATGCGCGGGGTGAGGGCAGGGGGCACGAGAGCGGGGGGAGGGGGGCTTCTCCTCCTGCTGGTCGCGGGACACAAAAGGAAGACTCGAATCGTGGTGTCCTTTGGGTGTCAGGAGGACTCGCAGGACGCAGGAGTCTCTCGACTTATACGGGCGGGGAGCACAGTGGAGTGGCGGAGTGTTGGGGTGAGGGGAGGTGGGGCGGGTGAGGGAGGGGCTGAATCAGCGGGTCAGTGAGAAGGCGCGAGGGAGGGAGGGAGGCGTTAGCGAGTGAGTGATGGACGCGGGGAGCGGCCCGGTAAGGAGACCCTCCCAGCGTGGCAGCGGATGGATCGTGTATGATATATTTCCCTGGGCTAGGCGGACTGTGCCCCGCCCATGCCCTGGCTCTTGGGTGATGGATGGCGTGCCCACTCCGGCTTAAATGCTCGAGTCGCGCGGCATTGAGGGCTCCTTGTCTCGACGGGGCATCACGTTAATCATGCGTTATATAAAAGAAATAATAAATGGGATTGAGATGTATGGCAGAACGACAGATGGGAAGCGCGCTCGCCCTCGGACTTCGCAGCTACAAATCTCCCGTCTCCCGCTGCATCCGAGGCTGTGCAATGGCAACACTAACTTGGTAACATCAAAGATAGGTCTCATTTGGCGGCCGCATGGGGGGGGGGGCGGGTCTGGCCGTTGCCACGTGACCACCGAAGCGTCTGCGAGGAACGAGGAGCCAATCAGCGACCTCGACACAAACAGCCCCTGATAAGCATGTGGAGCAGCAGAACGAGCCATAACTCGCGGCACCTCAGCACGGAGTTCATTAAGCGTCGCCCTTGGCAGGTCATGTGGCATTAGGCCAGGGGCTTCCTTATCGTCGTGATGCCCGGATGCCCGAGGCCATCCCGCGGCGCAGTCTGGCGTGAGGCGCTTAAGTCGCCTCTGAGTTCCTTCGCTAAAAAGGCTTCGGGAAATCGTATAAACAAATCACATTATTTTTGCTTTTATTTATTGTAGCAATTTTTTTGCCTTGCAAGAGTGTCTTCAAGTTCAATTTTTGGGTGTCAGACACTGTAGTTATTTTTCTGACGTATAAAGAACATACATATGATGAAAATAAGATCATCCACAGTAAGAACTGAAAATAAACGTTACGTTTCGAACTCCTCACGAGTTTCTCGCCAGACGACCTTTATCCATTTTGGTTAATTATTCGTTTGAAAGGGAACTTGTGAAGAGTTCGAAACGGAACATTTATTTTCAGTTCTTACTGTGGCTGTTTTCTTTTTCATCTTTGTGTACACGTTAATGTGTTTGTGTTCATATATATGGTTACTTGTGTTTACCGAAGTCCACACTTTTTAGAGAATAATAATCAAAATCGACAAACATATATCCTTATGACTTGAAAACGCAAATGAAGTTCTCTGCCTCCGCCACCCCTGTTAACCAAGAGTGAATCTGCCGCGTTTCCTTTCCAAAAGTGATTTTCACCCTTTGCGTCATTCCATCAGTGGGACATTCTAGTGGATCGCACAGAACGCAAAACAGGAAACGCAACACAACGAAACGCAGACCTAAGACCTGGAGTGCACGAGTCAATCAGGCATATTAGAAATAAAAACGAAGACCGAAGTGTTGCGTCTCCTGTGTCACCCGAGGAGGAGGCGCCGCGATGGGCACCTTGAGGTCGAGGGGCGTGTAGCATGCCCTGGCGCCATCCCGGGGACCTGTGCAGCCTCGACCTCGTGCTCTTCCTCCTCCCGTTCTCCGTTTTCGTTGTGTTCTTCATGTCCACCGTCATGCTCGCCATCAAGAAGTACTTCACTCGACGCCGGAGGAACTCGGCCGATTACGTAAGTGGGAGGAAGGTGGATAGGGGGTCGGTGGGGCGGGGGCCGGGAAGGGAGGGAGGAGGCTGTTCGGGTCTGTGCAGTGTCCTTATTTTGGTGTTAACCTTTTTCTTCTACTGAAGGTGGAATAAGTTTATGATGGCAATGTGAACGAGATATAAAAAAGATGAATACTAAATGGTGACGCATTTGAATGGCTGGTATTGGCATATACTCTGTGCAGTGGTGTAGTCATGAGATTATCACGTGGTTGGTTTTCTTTAGAACGATTTTTTGTCTTGATATTTATAATATTAGGTATCATGGCATGAACGTTGGTATATTACCACTTTTTGTGGATTATATTACCACTTTTTTTGGATTATATTTACTGCATATTGTTAATGTGTTTTATCATTCAGTAAAAGTAGTTTGAATTGATTAACCTGAATTTTGCCATCATACGTGTACAGCTTGTAAAACATTTTCAAATTTCAATAACATTAGGTCATATATAAAAGATATCCAAATATAAACACAACGTTAAACTAGAAGGGACTTTACAGTAGTTACCCTTCGTTCAACCCACGTTCTCTTCCGATGATGTTAACGCCCGTTTTCTTCTCTGCAGGATTCCTCAGGGCTGACTTGCACATGCCCGCAGAGCGCCTCCTCCAAGAGGCGATCCCTGAGGGACACGCTCACGCTCCCGAGACTCGCCCTTGCGTCCGAGGCCGCCTCTAACCAAGATGACGGACGATCCAGCTCGTCCTCCCTCCACGAGTATCCTCGCTACCGCCGAAGCATTAGCCTGGGCCAGATCCTGCAGCACTCGGACGGCCCCTACAGCGACGGCTTCAACAGCGCCGGTAGCACGTACCCCGGCAGCAGCGAGACCTCGCCCGACACGCACACCGACGCCACCGGGCGGGAACTGAGCGACTTCGAGAAGGAGAACCTGCTGTTCCTCAAGGACTTGGACAACAGCTATCACCGACCCTTGACGCAGAGCCTTAGCAACACCAGCCTTGGCTCGACCTTCTCCGAGGACTCTCTCACAGGTAGGGAGGAGGCAGAAAACTCATTTCATTTTTTCGTGTAACAGAAACGTTATTTTATTTAATGAAATGGCAAAAAAAAAAGTGTTTGCGTATCTTAAGGACGAAGAAGTATTTTTTTCTTACAAACGCATTTCGCAAACATAATGAACCAAACTTGAAAACGCCGTGTGATTACTAAGACGTTGATTGATTGCCTTAACATCCCCGACGTCGAGCCCGCGGTCAGCTGGCGCCGAGACCCGCGATGAGGCCATAAGGCAAAACTCCCGAGCGGCCTTGACGGCGCGCCGAACCTAATACCTTTATCTCTGTGGGTTCGAAAAGTGAATTTTTTTATTTGGCAGTTTATGTCCCCATGCTTTCCTTATGTGTGCGAGTTGGCCGTTAAACTTCGGCCGCTTTTATTTATAGTTCGCCCTTTTCCCTTCGAGAGGAATGAAGAAAAATCATCCGTTGCTTATTGGCAAGTCGAGGCGGAAGGCGAAGACGAGGCCGCTGAGGAAAATCATGGAAACCACGTACCCTGAGAGAAACCACGGAATAACGGGGATGGAAGAAGATTAACTCAGTTATTAACTCTTATATATTTCTCATGTGGAATAACGTGGATAAAATGAGATTTGTTTAACTCCGTTATTCCTTGTTTTATGCATTTTTTTCGTATGGAATAATGTGGACGAAATAAAATTGATTAATTTAATTATTCCCTTATATCTTTTCATAAGAAATAATGTGGATGAAATGAAATTGAATTAACATGAATGGAGATTAATTAACACAGTTACAATCCCAATTAAGTAACTGATTAACCCAATTAATCCCTCATATCTCTTCCATGCTGACAAGAGCTAATCAGATCATTTCCTTAAAAGGGCCTCGCAAGGAGTCTTAATTCACCGTCCCTTCAGCCCCGTTTCACTCCGGACAACTTTTACGGATTTACGATATAAAAAATCTCGGAAAATGAGAACGAAACGAAAATGAAAAAAAAAACAGAATTTACCAGATTTATTATTTTATTTCGTAGATTCGATTTTCCGCCGCCCGAGAAATTGAATGGCCAAATAAGCAAATCGTTTTCTTGTTCTGCTGTTTCTTAGGCGGAATCTTTATTCGTTGTCGTTTTCTTGCTCTTTCTACTTGTATTTTTAATTTAATTTTTATTTCAGACTGAACATCTGTTTTCGTTTATTTTTCTGCTTCTTTTTTCTATTCACCTTTCTCATCTATTCCTCATCCTCCTTTTTCGTCTTCTTCATCTTTCTCTTCTACTCTTCATCCTCCTCCTTTCTCTTCTTTTTCTTCTTGTCCCTTACTCTTTCGCTCGCTCACTCAATGACTCCCTCCCTCCCTCACTAACCCACCCACTCACTCACTCACTCTTTCACTTACCATCTCACTCACTCACTCCCTTCCTTCAAATCACATCCCTCCCTCCCTCCCTTCCCTAACTCACTCACTCATTCTCTGCCTCCCTCCCTCCACCACACCAAGTCGCACAACTCACTCTATTACTCACTCATGAAACATTCACAGTCAGTCTCTCTTGCTTGCAGAACTTGTTGAAAGCAGAGCAACTACACATTTCAGGGAAAAGATTAGGGACTGATTCAGTGCACCAGCGCATAATTAGGCTTTGTTGGTTAATGTATTTTATATTAAGTCTGTTTGGCTAATTACCTCTGTCGAGCTGCCTAGCTGTATATATTTGTTTGTTTTTATTGTTTATTGGTCTATCTCTGTTTCTCTGTCTTTATTTCTTTCTTTCTCTCTCTCTCTCTCTCTCTCTCTCTCTCTCTCTCTCTCTCTCTCTCTCTCTCTCTCTCTCTCTCTCTCTCTCTCTCTCTCTCTCTCTCTCTCTCTCTCTCTCTCTCCCTCTCTCCCTCTTCCTCTCTCTTCCTCTCCCTCCCTCCCCCCCTCTCTCTCTCTCTCTCTCTCTCTCTCTCTCTCTCTCTCTCTCTCTCTCTCTCTCTCTCTCTCTTTCTCTCTGTCTCTCTCTCTCTCTCTCTCTCTCTCTCTCTCTATTTATCTATCTATCTCTCTATCTCTCCTTCCGTCCCTCCGTCCCTCCCTCCCTCTCTCTCTCTCTCTCCCTCTCCGCCTCTCCCTCTCCCTCCCTCCCTCCCTCCCTCCCTCCCTCCCTCCCTCCCTCCCTCCCTCCCTCCCTCCCTCTCTCTCTCTCTCTCTCTCTCTCTCTCTCTCTCTCTCTCTCTCTCTCTCTCTCTCTCTCTCTCTGTCTCTCTCTCTCTCTCTCTCTCTCTCTCTCTCTCTCTCTCTCTCTCTATATATATATATATATATATATATATATATTATATATATTATATATATACATATATACATATATATATATATATATATATATATATATATATATATATATACATATATATATATATATATATATATATATATATCCCTCCCTCCGTCCGTCCCTCCGTCTCTCTCTCTCTCTCTCTCTCTCTCTCTCTCTCTCTCTCTCTCTCTCTCTCTCTCTCTCTCTCTCTCTCTCTCTCTCTCTCTCTCTCTCTCTCTCTCTCTCACTCTCTCTCTCACTTTCTCATACTCTCTCACGTTCACGTACACATAACCAGAACCGCACGCTTGCCGCGAAAGGCGTTCGAAACTTGCGTCGAAAATGTAAGCAAAACTTCGTGTGTCGCGACTTGGCAGAGGCGAGGGCTGCGGCGAGGGCCACAGTAGTTGTCGAGGAGCAGCAGGGATTGCATCATCGTAGCGCGTGCCTTGTCACTCGAGCCGCAGAGAGGAGTGCGAGCTGCAATGCCGGCGTGACGGTTCATTAGATTATGCGTTCAGTTACTGATTCATACTCGTGTGATAAAGACGTTAAGACGTTGAGGCGCCCTCAGCCGCCCCCAGCCGTTGTTCGCAAATTCAAAGGCGATGCTTAGTTATCCGTGACATTTTGTTTCTATTGTTTTTTTTCTCTCTCATCATGGCGAGACAAGGTAAATGGATGAACCTTTCAAAAGAATGTTTCGTTCGTGATAATGAGTGATATTTGTGGAGAGAAAGATCAGTTTGTGAGTGTCCATTCTTTCTGTCGTCTTACGCAACGGTGACTCGCAAAAGAAGAGTGAAAACAAGCACAACAAATACGAGGAACGAAACGAAAAAAAGAGACGAAGAATGAAAAAGAATATGAACAGAAGAAAGGAGAATGTCACGCCAGTTTTCCTCTCCCTCTGAACCAATAGAAGAAAAGCCAAAAGGTGAAGGGCCAGTCATCAATGGCGCTTTTGCATTTTTTAAAACTAAGATAGGAGTTTCTATTTTTCATGACGCCATTTAAACGAAAAAAAAATCTTATTAAACCAAGCACGGCGACCCCTCAGCTAAAAGCACGGAGACGAAGACAAATGGACCAATGATAATAAAATGCAATGAGGAGAGTGAAAAAACGCGTGATTTGGCCGATCCGCGAAATCGCAGCCAGACCAACTTGGGAGGCGGCGCTGTCTCCCGCGGCGCGAGGGTCGAACGCTCATCCGAAAGCGAAGTTACGACGTGTGCGGGGGGGGGGGGGGGGGTGGATAGAAAGTAGATCGATGAATGAGATCCAGGCGAGGGCTTTGGCTTTAGGGCGGATTAAGGGAGGGCTTTGTGAATTTCTTGTGTTGGTGCACAGGATTAGCACGGAGTATTTGTTTGGGCTTACTTGTTTTTTGCTCATGGGTTTATTTCCTTTGATTACGAGAATATCGACGGTTGATTTAGTGTTGATTCGCAAACATGGGTGCTAAACAGTTGCAAATCGCTCACCCAAGAAAGATATATATATATGTATATATATATATATATATATATATATATTTACATATATATATATATATATATATATTTACATATATATATTTACATATATATATATATATATATATATATATATATATATATATTTACATATATATATATATATATATATATTTACATATATATATTTACATATATATATTTACTTTTCTTCTTTGCCAAAGGTGAATATTTGCCAGGTACAATGTGCAAAATTGTTTAATTACTGGATCAGAAAAAATCAGGCTTTCGTTCCCTTACCATGTTCCTCATATATCGATTTACAGTGCACAAAAAGGGGGGGGGGCGGTATACCCAGGTGTGACATAAACAAAGAAGAAAAGGTGTTATTTTTTGTTCATCCATCCTATTCACCTGGAAAATTTCTGTTCACTCCAAGGACGCTTAGAGTCTGTAAACGTCGGCTCTCGTTCTGTGAACTTTGACAGAAGCAAAACAAAATGGCTCTTTATTTAATTTGCCGAAGATAACTTTCCCGCGCAGAAAGCAGAATTCCTTGCAAAGTTTAGGAAAGTTAGTTTGTTGTGCCTCGGCGAGCATTTTGCCAGAACTGTGTTGCCTTACATGGAATGGATATTTTTGTTCTTTTAATGGCGACTTTTGTATCTGTTGAAGTTACCGGATTATTTCTTGGTATTATTTCGACTGGTTATGCCCGTTTGCCTGCTTCGTATGGCGATAATAAATAGAATGTCCTAAAATGCATCATTGTAATTTTTCAGGAATAGAACTTATTTTCCTAATTACTAATAGCACATTCAAAGACAATAATGACGTTGGAAGGGTAGCGAAAACCTGAGGAAAATGAATTGAAGAGAAATCCCAAATGCCGAATTGCACG
>NC_091581.1:289021-291521 GCF_042767895.1 Penaeus vannamei | reverse complement strand
TTTTTCAATGATTAAACTTTTGGTGTTTAAGGGAAGAGGAATTGTGAAAGGGAAATTGGAGGTGATATTATTTTCCTTTTTGGCATTTGCCTAGTAACGTAGGAATATGATGCAAAAACAGGTTTGGGAAACCAGTACTTTTACAGTCCTCGCACACGCTGGAAGGGAAGGAATCAGGCGAAGGATTTTATGAAGAATATTTAAGGAATAAAGGAAAGCAGATGATATGAAGACATCAGGAGAGATAAGAAAGAGAAAATAATAGATGTTGAAATTAAAAGAGAAAAGAGAATAAGAGATTATTAATGAGGGTTTGAGTAGGAATACAACATTTTGTGTGTCTTTAGTTGAGCGGAAAAAGTTGAAACTCGAAAGGAAACCTTGATGTTCTTTTCCTATGGTTGTTTGATGTGGAAGCAAAGACAGGCAGATGCGCATATAAAGAACTAAAGGTCAAAGGCAATAAAAAAATATATATAAAGAGTAACGTGTTTACGTTGAGGAGTCACACCAAAGGGAAAGATGGTGAACTTGTGAGATTCCAGCGCGGAGGAGACGATGAACAGTGAATATTAACAACACCGGAAAGTGGACACGTATTACGCGAAAGGAAAAGACAAAGATGAGAAAAAGTGCAGAGTGAGGAAAGGAGAATAAAGGGAGCAGGAAGCCCAAGGAAGGGAGCTTAGCCACTACCCTCTTGCGACACGTTTCAGGCGAAGGGAAATGAGACAAGGCGAGAAAGACACAGCAAATTGAGGAAGGAGAACAGGGGAGGAGCAGGGAGAATAAAGGAGCGGTAGGGAGAACAAGGGAGGAGCAGGGAGAATAAAGGAGCGGTAGGGAGAACAGGGGAGAACAAGGGAGGAGCAGGGAGAATAAAGGAGCGGTAGGGAGAACAGGGGAGAACAAGGGAGGAGCAGGGAGCCCGAGGAAGGGAGCTCAGCCACTACCCTCGTCGCGACCAGCACCGGCGCAGTTACGGTTTGACCCTCGTACACAACGCGTCTCTCGTGCGCGCTCGTCCGGCGAGGTGTGTGCGCGCGTGTGTGTTTATGTGTACGTGTTCTGTGTGCGTTTTTTCTTTTTTGCGGCGTAACGGATGGTGATGATGCGTATTTTTGTGTCTTTTGATACTTTGTGTTATGTGAAGAACAGGACTTCAGTGAAAGCGAAAAGGAGTTGGGTTAACTTTATCTGAACGTAAGTTAGCATTGGTTCACGGTCCACGCTGCCTCGCTCTCGTGATTCAGAACAGGCAGAGGAAAGAAGCCTAATGACATTTAGCTCAGTGAGACGGACCTCCCCCGCCCTGCCCGTGCATGATCGTCCACGCCCGCGATGCTTGGCGTGCATGACCAGGGGAGGGAAACGCCAGCCAGCAGAGTGTCCTGGCGAGGCCGCAGAGGACGCACGTTTCGGGCGAGAAAACCCGAGGAGATCACGCCCAGGAGCCCAGACGGGAGGCAAAGAGTGCAGGGGCGCTGTCACTTACCTGTCATTTTGAAGGTCCAGCAGCGGCGAGTTCCGGTGTGGGGGAGAGAGGGAGGGAGGGAGGGCGGAGAGGGGGTGTTGGAGTGAGGAGGAGGGAGGATGGTTGGGTGGGGGTGAGGAGGAGGGGATAGTGGAGGGTGAGGGAGGTGGTTGGGTTGAGGGGGAGAAGAGGAGGGGAGGAGGGTTGGTTGGGAATAAGTGAGGGGAGAGGCAGGGTGGTTGGGGAGGGGGTGAGGATAGGGGGGATGGAGAGGTGGGATGAGGGGAGGGTGGGGTTAGGACGGTGATTGTGGGTTGGTTCCGTTTTTGTAGGGTTGAAAAGCCGGGCACAAAGAAATGCACGAAATAGCCGCGTGTGATGTAGGCTGTGACTCACAGCGGGGACTCGAGGCAGGTGGGAAACGGGAAGGGGAGGGGGAGGGGGAGGGGCAGGGGAGGTGAGAGGGGAGGGGTGTGATTGCGAAGGCAGATGGCAAGCACAACATTTGCCGGGCACGCACGGGAGAGAGGGAGAGGGAGAGGGAGAAGGGGGGGGAAGAAAGAAAGGAGTGAAAGTGAGAATGAGAGAGAGAGAGAGAGAGCGAGAGAGGGGGGGAGAGAGAGAGAGAGAGAGAGAGAGAGAGAGAGAGAGAGAGAAAGAGAGAGAGAGAGAAAGAGAACCGTTACGGTAGAGCAATTCACAGTCTAGGTGGATTTCCAACACAAGCTTCTCTCCGAATTTTAAAGTTTAACCTCTGCGCTTAGGTTAGAAAACGGTAAAAGATCTTGCACTAGTAGAAAATTGATGTTTTTCCCCACGTCGTGCGAAAGTTAAAGAAGAAAATGTGATAGACTTACTCAGTGCAGACTATTCCATTTTGCTCATCAGTCTTAGCCTCTTTACTTACTTTCTGTGGCTTTTTTCTTTATTTTATCTACTTTTAACTGTCAATGTGGGAATTTTCTCATGCATAAACTCGTACTATGCGAGAGATCTTTCACATACAGAATCTATTTTACTGTATTT
>NC_091581.1:246521-259021 GCF_042767895.1 Penaeus vannamei | reverse complement strand
TCCGGTGCAATCGCTCGTCGAGGGACTTTGTGATTTTTTTTTAGCAAGTAGGTTAATATTCACGCCACAGAAGTGTCGACATTACGGTAAACTCCCGAGAGGCTTGCGCAAAGGCTGTGCTGTGGTCACGTGACCTCAGCGTTTTGGGCTGCCGGGAGCACGCACAGAATCACTTGCATTTGAGGCGGGTCGGCCGATGACCGCAACCGCTGCAGCGACCGCCGAGAGTCGACCCCGAAGTCAAGGAGAATTGTTTAACTTTGATCTGACTGATTAGGGCGAGGTCGGAAGGTAATAGTAATCGTAGGCCTTTAAGTGGCGCTTTTTGGGGTAGTTTCCACCTTTCAGAAGAGAGCGTTGAGAGAGACGGGAAAAACACGAATGGAATTAGAAATCGGTTGAAACACTTTTAGCTTCACTGCGTTTGTACGCTTTCTGTTCTCTTTTTTCGGTTGATCTGTGCAATGTGATTCGCCTGCAGCCTTTCATACGTTTTTTTTCCATATTTTCTCTTTTTTATAGTACTTTTAATCTAGTTTCAGAGGGAAAGGGATATATATATATATATATATATATATATATATAGAGAGAGAGAGAGAGAGAGAGAGAGAGAGAGAGAGAGAGAGAGAGAGTGAGTGAGTGAGTGAGTGAGTGAGTGAGTGAGTGAGTGAGTGAGTGAGTGAGTGAGTGAGTTAGTGATTGATTGATTGATTGATTGATTGAGTGAGTGATTGAGATTGCGATTGTGCGTGTACGCGTGCATGTGCGCTCGCATGCATGTGTGAATTTGCATGTGAGAGACAAAGTGAAAGTAATTGAACTTGAAGACTAATAGCAAATCCCCAGAATTCAGGAAGCCTTAAAGAGAGAGTAAAGAACATTAGCCGTTCCTTCCCAGTCGTTGGCGGTAGCACGCAAACATCCTGTCATACAGACAACATACGTCGTATGTCGCATACTCTTTCATACAAGTAACGAAACAATTGGCCAACTGATAATCATGCTCGGCGGCGGCGGCGGCGGCGGTAGCGGCGGCCTGGAGACCTAAATGTCCAGTGACGCCGAACCGCCGCCGTTCCAAGCCGCGCTGCGCATCGACTCCGCGGCGGTCGTCCCGAGGGCGGTGGTGATTCGTATTTGGAGGAGGAAGGACCTCGAATGACGGCCGCATGTTAAACGAGGCAGAGGAAGCAGATGAATGCGATATTGCCATGTCCCGTTCTTCGACGTCGGTTGAAAGACACCGAGGTTAACGCTTGCACGCCAACGGACGCACGCACGGACACTTTCTCGCATTTTTTCCTCTTTTTTTGTAAATCAGCGACACTTTTCACCATTTCGTACTCTGGCGCGGTTACTAAGATATTTTGTTTACTTTTTTCGCGAATGACTTTGAACATTTTATTCCCATTTCGTGACGTTCGATTTCTTGGGGGTTTACGTCCTTAGAAACTCCTCAATGAAACGGTTAAGCAGACGAGGAACATGGTGGTCGACCGCTCGAGTATTCGCACGGCGTCGGTGCGCAACGACTGCGAAAGAGCCGAGGGACTTCCTGTTCGTCGGCCGGTGATCGGTTTCTGCGCATCCGCCGATTCGTCTTATAGCCATCATTCTCTCTCGCTGCGACTTTTATTATTAACGACGGTGTACTTTCGGCGGTGCGGATGAGACTTTGAAAGAAAACGGGAGGTCGGACTTTGAAGAAAACGGAAACGCGAACCTTAAGGAAAACGGAAAAGAAAATGGGAATCGTAAGGAAATAAAGAAACCAAGGCACACGACTTTGGAGTAGGGTAATAAGGGTCTTTAAGTTGATCCGAATGTTTCCCAGGACCCGATTTGACACTCGCGATCGCCTGAGAAGAACGCTGGAGGACGGTGGGAGTGAGACGAATAAAGACACAACAGGGACTTTGCGCGCGTGTTAGTGAGGGCGAGGATTGTGAGCATGATAGGGAATTGTTTTTATTAAATGATATAGAGAGATTTCACTTATTTATATTAGATTTTACTCATTAGATTTACATGGATTTGACATTCATTTTATGTTTTTACTCATTAATTCTAGATAAAATTTTCTTATCTACTTACCTACCTCATATACGTAAAGCGAATACGCTTTTTATTGTCTGTTCCCCATGCATTACTCTTTCTTATGACTAATATTTTATCTCTGGAGGAAAACAGGGCGCCATGATCTATAGTTCCCAAGCAAAATACAAAGAACTAAGCATTGCGATACATGGATCCGGGGGAAATAAATGAAAAAGGCCGGCTCCGGCCCGCCCGCGGCATGGGAGTGCGCCCCCGGGCGGCGGCGGCGTCGAGGGGAGGCTGTTTGGGAAAGGTAACGTTCACAATCATCAGGCGATCGCTCGCTCGTCGGGCTGTGACGTCAGGTGTTTGTAAATTATGGCCCGCGGGTTGATGCGACTTCTTGCGTCGCGCGCGCTCCTCGGCGGCGGCACCGCGCGTGGCACCGCCTTGGATATCCAGGGGGTTTAGGGTTTATCAAGACGTTTAGTATTACTGTGGTTATGCATGCATGCATGTATATATGTGTGTATGTATAGTATGCATGTGCTCCTTGTCCAGCCAAGCTTCTCGCACGCCGAGGAAGTCCTCTGGCTTGCCATTTCGAGAGACAGTCAAGATTCAGGTTATTTTCCGTTGCCGCGTGGAAGAGGGAGCACCACGCGAGCTGGCCGTGAGTCACATCGGGGCTGGTTAGATTTTAATTCTTGTTTATTATTCGCAGGCTGGTTTTAATCCGAATTGTATGCTGTATGAAAAATGTGTTTTTCGTTATTTTGTTTGAATTCTCGTGTATCTGTGTGTCTGTCTCTCTGTCTCGCTCTCTCGTTCTTTATTTATTTTTCTATCTTTCTTTTTCTTTCATTCTTTCTTTATTATTCTCTCTCTCTCTCTCTCTCTCTCTCTCTCTCTCTCTCTCTCTCTCTCTCTCTCTCTCTCTCTCTCTCTCACTCTCTCTCTCTCTCTCTCTCTTTCTCTCTCTCTCGCTTTCTCTCTCTCTCTCTCTCTCTCTCTCTCTCTCTCTCTCTCTGTCTCTTTCTCTTTCTCTTTCTCTTTCTCTTTCTCTTTTCTCTTTCTCTCTCTCTCTCTCTCTCTCTCTCTCTCTCTCTCTCTCTCTCTCTCTCTCTCTCTCTCTCTCTCTCTCTCTCTCTCTCTCTCTCTGTTATAGATTCATCAGTCGTGCCTAGGATATTGTTTGCTCGTGTTTGTTTGTGGCCTTGCGAGACATGCACATTTTCCTCTGGCTCGGTGACCTCGCATGCCCTTGGAAGACCCGAAGGAAATCGATGCCCTTGCGAGGCACGAGGAGGCCAACTCGCGCAGAGACGGAAGGCGAGGCGTAGAGCACATTGCGATAACGGCGGGAGTGGGAGGGAATGGGAGAGAGAACGCAAAGAGATAATAAGGAAGCGGAGTAAGGAAAAGGAAACGCGAGGAGCCTCCCGACAGACAGCGCCTCGCGGCCTCGGCGCAACAGAAGGTGAAATGCGCTACGATCGCCGCGCCCTCCCGACGGCGGGGAGGGCGGGGGCGACGGCGGCCAGGCACGCCCACGGGCTCGCATTACAACGAGTCAACACGGGAGCCGCCTTCCGACCCCCCCCCCTTCCCCCATGTTCATCACCCCACCCGATATCACTCTCCCAGTCCCTCACCCGAACTCCCTTTCCTGCCTCCCTTACCCCCGTTCCTCCCCCGTGCTCATCCCCACTCCCATTATGATCCCCATCCCCTCCCCAGTACCCCTACCCCTGCCCCCATGCCCATCCCCATTTGTATCTCCACCCCCTTCCCTTCCCCTGGGATTCTACCCCACTCCCGGCCCGCTTGCTCCCCCCCATTCTCATCTCCATCCCCACCTCCGTCTCCCATCTTCCCTGCCCATCCTTATTCCGTCCCCATCAGCTGCTGCATCCCTACCCCCCTCTCCCCACCCCCTTCCCTCAGTCTCCATCTCTCCACTTCTTCATAAGGAATGTTTTCACTTCGTCAGAGGTCTTGGTGGCGCTTTATCCCCATTTTCTTTGAAGTGTAGAGAAAATGGGACGATTGGTCGTGTGAGTGTGTCGTCATCGTGCGCGTTGTCACCTGTAAATTGTCTCACTTCGAGGTATCAATTACAGGTGTGCTTGCGCAACTTGTTTTGGAAATATAGGTGGGAGAGAGGAAGAGGGAGGGACACGGAGTTAGAGAGGGAGAGGGAGGGAAAGGAGTAGGGGAAAGGAAGAATTGGAGCAATAGGAAAAAAAAAGAGAGATGGAGGGGAGGGATGAATGATAAAGATATGAAGAAATAAGGAGAGGAGAGGGATAGAAAAGAAAAGAGAAAGAGAGAAGGGGAAATAAAGGGGGAAGGGAAAGGGGAGCGGCAGAGAAAGAGAAATCAGGCAAATGAGGAATGTTAATTACAGGTAATTCAGTAATTGCTGGCTAGTTGGCCGTATGCCAATGTGTCTCACAGGCGCAGCAGTCGTATATGTGTCGTGTGTCGGTTTACGCAAGTTCTTGTCTGGAATTTTCTTTTAAAGTTGTGATGCACTTCAGGCAAAATGTTTCTCTTCACGGCCTCGATGTTTTAAAAACGTGTTCCGACAGACGTTGTCAAGACGCAGTTATTGGCAGGCATAAATCTGATACATCTTTGAAGTCATACCGGTTACTTGATGTCGCCTTATTTGACTAACAAAAGGCGCGATGTGTAATCAGTCTCCAAGTCCCACTGCTTATCGGAGATGAGCGACGCAAAGGGCTGGAAATACCCGTCGCCTTAGAGAACCGTTACAGGTAATAGCCAGGTGAGAAGCGGCCGTAAAAGCGCCGTAATGTAATTGTTATTGTAGCGTCGGCGCTCCGCCCTCGCGTGCCCCGGGAGGCTGTACTTGTTTCTAAAAATAGAAGGGGAGTTAAAGATGAATTGTTGTACAATTGCCTTTTTGTTTGCTTATTGATTTTGATTTTGCCATGTTATGGGTAGTGTTTTTTCGTTTGCGTTTAGTTGATGTCATTGTTTCGTTTGGTGCTCGGCGTCGGTTAGGAATAACGAGTTGGAACTGGAACACGTGTCCTTGAGGAATCCTTCCGGCTTAGAGCTCATCGCAGGCTGAATCCCGAAGGACCTGGCACATGGAATGCGCTGCCCTTGCGAGTGCTTTCCGATTCTGCTGCCCGGATCGCTCGCTTCTTCCTTTACTTCGCCCGCCCTTTCCTCTCGTGCTTTCCTGCTCATTCCTTCCCTGGCATTCAGAAGGTAAGCCATCTCGCGCAGGAGGCCAGTTCCGCGCTGTCACGGTCGAGCTCGCCGTCTCTTCCTTTCTCTCTCTTATCTACTGCCTTGGTCGTTGTCTTTATCCGTCGCTGTAAACTCCTTCGTCATTTCCTCTCTTTTATTCTCGTGTTTATTGTGTACATCTTCGGCGCTGTGAAAGCCCCTCTCCCCTGTTCTTCACATCTCATTTTATTGGCCTGTTCATCTTTGGGCGGCGGCCACCTTGCCCTCCCCTTCCTTCCGATTTTGGTTCCCGTGTTCTTTGTATGTGTGTATTATCTTCCCTTCCCTTTCTGTTTTCATCCCTGTGTTCTTTGTGTGTGGTTGTGTTATCTTCCATTCCCTTCCCTCTCCTTTCCGTTTTTATCCCCGGGTTCTTTGTAAATATCTTTGTAACCTTCCCTTCCCTTTTTGGTTTTATCCCCGTGTTCCTTGCCTGCATCTGTGTTATCTTCCATTCACTTCGCTTTCCTTTCTGCTTTTACCCCCGTGTTCTTCGACTGCGCCTGTGTTATCTTTCCTTCCCTTTCTATTCCCGCGTTCTGTTCTATGCCACTGCGACCCCCCTTCCCCTTCCCCCTTTCCCTCGCGGCTCCACCCGCCGTGTCCGTCGCTCCCTCGTCAGACGGGTTCTCCATGTTGAGGTTCTCGTCTTACCATATTGTGGAGTCGCGGTGGTGATGGTGGCGAGAGAGGACGGTCGCCACGACGTTCCTCCTCCCATACACTGTCCGTCGTTCGCTCGTGGTGCGTGTGTGGCCCTCCTCCGGGTCGGTTCCTGAAGCCCCGGTGGTTCCTGAAGCCTCGGAGCATGGCCCCTTTGCGGTGTTCGGAACCTGTAAGTAGGTTTGCTAACGCTTCTGGTCGTTCGAGCTTTCTGGACCTCGGGTTTGTTCGGTGATTGGGTTTGGCGTGAGGCTTGTCTGCGAGATCAAAAGGTCGGCTTTTGCATCGACTCATGGCGTCAGACTCCCCAAGGACGGGCTGTCATGTTTTAAACTACTGTCTGTTTACTAAGGACGCAAAATTACAGGGTGACATCGGAAGTTCAAGTATCCATTGCTTGGCGTGGACGTCGTTCGTTATGTAATACCCTAGTGTTATGTTGAAAGAGGAGGCAGAGACAAAGGGAGAAAAAAAGCGAGGAGGGAAATAGAAAAAAAACGAAAAAATATATGCTCTCCATACTGGGTCTCGATGCTGCATGGAACAGAATGACGAAGCGGGAAACTGAAAAAAAGACGAAAAGATATATGCTCAGCGTTCTCGATGGAACGCCATCTCATCATGTTTGGAATTTCTTGAGGGTGTTTGCGCTAACAAGATCCGGCCTCGATGACCTCTTTTCGTCTTCCAAGAAGTCCCCGGAGACCTTTCGGCACATCTATCGGACTCTGACGCTCGGGGGAGACTTGTTGATACATCCTGACAGCTGTCGAGGCGAGCTCTTTGCGAATGTTCCTGCAATAGCTCCTGATGTGTTTAGTTTTCTCTTTCTGTTAAAGCTTCTAAGATTTTTCGCTCCTTGTGTGCATGTAGAAAAATGTAGATGCTTAAAGTTCCTTGTGTTTATGTAAACGTTTGTAATTTCCTGTTTTTTTCTTTTAGAATTCAGTAGGACACATATCCAAAGATATTTAATACTATTCTTGCGTGTCTCCAATAGAAGTTGAATAGTGTAGTAAGTAGCTTTCCATTCTTCGGTTTCCCCTTCCTCCGATGACCAAACCGACCCCCGCAATGTGCGAGTCTCCGCCGTCATGCTTCGAGAATGTATTGCTGGAGGGGGAGGGGCGTGTCTCAGCTGCTGCCAAGGTCGTCATGCTCCTCCTCCTCATCCTCCTGTTCTTCTTCTTCCTCCGCCTCCTCCTGCTCTTCCTCCTCCTCCTCCTCCTCCTCCTCCTCCTCCTCCTCCTCCTCCTCCTCCTCCTGCACTTCTTCCTCCTCCCCTTGCTCTTCTTCTTCTTCCTCCTCTCCCTGCTCTCATTCTTCCTCCTCCTCATCTTACTTCTGCTCTTCTTCCTCCTACTCCTACATCTCCTACTCCTTTTCTCCTCCTCCTCCTGCTCTTCTTCCTTTTCCACCTCTTCCTCCTGATCTACTTCTTCCTCCTCCCCCTTCTCCTTCTCTTCCTTTTCCTCCTCCTCCACCCCATCCTGCTCCTCCTGGTCCTCCTCCTCCTCTTCCTCTTCCTCCTCCCCATTCTCCTACTCCTCCCCATCCTCCTCTTTCTCCCCCTTCCCCCCCTCCTCTCTCTCCCTTCTACTTTCCTCCTCCTCCCCTTCCATCTACTTGTTTCTCCTCTTCCTCCCTATGACTTTTTGAATTTCTCTCTTTTTTTATTATTTGTTTCCATAATCTCTTTCATTTTATTTTCTTCGCCTTTCGCGTGGTTGTTCGTTCGATTGCTTAGTTGTTGGTTTTATATTTTTTTATATTATTTTCTTCGTAACGGAATAAACATAACGCATGTATTTGCTATATTTTTTGACTCTATATACCCATGAAATTTACCGTAAGAAGAAAATAAGTGAAAAATAATCTGTAAAAGAAATCGTCACATGTCGTTATTTATAGATTGGTGGCTGAAGGCAAGTGCCGGGCGTCACGCGATTCCTGCCTTGACCGAGACCTCCTTTCCGTAAATGTTGGAATTCGGGAACACAGCCTTGGAATCACTCCGGTGCTGCGTTCTGTAATGCCGTCTTTCCCTTTTCGTTGCTGCCTGTAATTTCTTTGGCTGCTCCTGAGTTTGTTTTATGTGTATGTGGTTTGTGGTTTTGAGACATGCTGTTGTTAACTATTGTAATGGTTGTATTTCATCCACCACTATCATCACCGCAACAGCTTAACTACAACCACCACAGCGACAACCTCCTCCAACCCCTCCATCACCAACACAACCTCTTCCCCAACCCAATTCCACCCACCATCACCACGAACAATGCCCCCCCTCTCCCCTCCCCCCACAGCCTTCTCCCAACCACAGCCACACCGTCACCGTCACTATTTCTCATCAGTGACAATTATTTCTCGAAACTCGGTGTTAGCGAGACACAGACCTCGTGGACTGCGTGGTGTCCGCCTTGGGGAATAATGATAACGATTTCCTTCAGCAATTCAGCCGATCTGCCAAGGCTGCTACTCAACCCGGATCTGCTCCCGGGAGCCTCGTTCCGGGTGTCGTTGCGGACTTCCGTTTATTTTGATTTTGCTTGAATCGTATGGTTCTTTCGTTTTTTAATTTCTTCACTTTCTCTCTCCCTCTCTGTCTCTGTCTCTCTCTCTCTCTCTCTCTCTCTCTCTCTCTCTCTCTCTCTTTCTCTCTCTCTCTCTCTCTCACTCTCTTTCTTCTTCTTCTTCTTCTTTCTTTCTCGTCTCTCTCCTTCTCTCATCTCCCCCTCTCCCCCTGCTCTCTCGTCCTTTCTTCTCCTTCTCCTTCTCCCTCCTTTTTTTCTCCCTCCCTCCTTCTCCATCTCCCTCCCTCCCTGCCTCCTCCGTCCCTCCCTCCATCCCCTCCTCCTCCTCCTCCCTTCCTCCTCCTCTTCCCTCCTCCTCCTCTCTCCTCCTCCTTCCTCCCCCTCCCCTCCTCACCTTTCTTCCCTCCTCCTCCTCCTCCACTTTTTTCTCCTCCTCCTCATTTTTTATCATCACTGCGTTTGTTCTTGTTTTTGTCCATTATCTCGTATATCATTTCTTGTTTATTTCCTCATTGTCTTCTGTCCCATCGTCTTTATTGTTTTTTATTATAATTTTATTATATTTTCCCATTGTTCATCTTTTTCACGTTATTCTTGTTATATGTGTGTAATTTCCCTAACACTTTATCGGCCTTCCTTTGTCTCCGTCCTTTCTTTAATTTCCTTTCTATTTCTTCCTCCTTTTCTCGCTAGGAAAGAAGAAAATGGAAAATGAGAGGAAGGCAAACGCATGATGGTCGAGAGTCCTTGATTGGGGTTCATTCGAGAAATTATTGTTGTGATAAATGACATGCAGCTAAACACACACGCACACGGACTTGCACACGTACGCGCACGCGTACACACACATGCACGCGCACACATATGCATACGTACATAGACACATACTCATGAAATATGAGTAATACCTGGATTACTCCCCTCAAGGTCTGGTTTGTCCTCCAAGGACCCCCCCCCCCCCCGCCCCCAAGAAAAAGCTGGAATGACGCCCCTGGAAAAGCGTATTTTCAAAAAGCATGCTGAAATTGTTTTAAGTTATCCACCGTAAAAGCATCGTTTTCTCTTAATGAGTGGAGATGGTTGCAGGGGAGACCCTAGTAGATCATAGAAAACGAGGACCCATTAAGAATATTCATTGATATGTTGTAAGACGATGCTGCCTGACAGGATCAGGATTCAGATAAAGGAAAATTGTTTTAAAAAGTGTATCTTTTGATTTAATTACCATGCCTATTTCTTCCCTAATTAGGCTTAGTTACTTTAGTATGTTTACCTTTTGTGCTGAATTAATTATATATTTTTTTCCTTTTTTGCAGGTGAGTGACTCTCTTGTCCTGTAATTCTCTTGATGCGCCTGGTGAGTACGTCGTCCTGTTTCCTTTACCACTGAAATTGTCTAAGGTTTTCCAAATACGAATTACTTCATCATAATTCGACGAACTGTAAGCATAAAAAGAAGTGATTACGTTCACAGGATTGATGGCGAGGCGTTAAGATGAACCTGATATAACGCGATTAAAAAAAGGTTAACGGGGCAGACAAGGGAGCGGGGTATAGCCAAGGCTGGAGAGATAAGGTCCAAAGGGCATCGGAGCGGCGGGGCAGACGCCGCCTCATGTAAGCGGTCGTGGCTGTGTCGCCGCCTCACCTGCCCGTAGCTGGACACTCGACACTCTTGCCTGTGGTTGATTCCGCCATCAGTCGCCCTCGTAGCGTGGGGCTGTGGGCGCCATCTTTGGACCCGTTTTCTACGCTCGTCGTTTTCCCTTTTTGTTGCTTTTCTCGTTTGGGTGTTTTGTTTCGGTTGTGTTTTTTGTCTGGTATTTTGTTTTACTTTCGTTGTCGTGGAATTATTGTTGTTGTTGTTGTTTGTTGCTATTTTGGTAATGGTAATCATTGTTATTATTGTTATTGTTGTCGCTGTTGTTGTTATAATTATTATTACTATTATTGTTATTGTTATTATTATTATTATTATTATTATTATTATTATTATTATTATTATTATTATTATTATTATTATTGTGATTATGATTATTATGAGTATTGCCAAAGTCGCAGTCACACGTCACATGTTGTCCAGTTTATTACGATTAACCTATCTTATCTTTTTATGGCCAGATTTTGATGTGTTACCATATGTGATAATCTTCCTAATTCACAAGGTTATGAAAGTGTTTTTAGCACAATATAGATATGCATATATATATACTTGTAGTAAAGTATACGAAAGAGATTTTAAAGCGAAAAAGTAAACGAAACGAAAAAAAAGTTCCAGACGGGAAGAAAACAAACAGTGAGTCTTGTTATTTTAGGAATGTTCCCCGAAAAAATAAAAGGCAAAAATAGTTGTCCTAAAGAATGGAGGGAAACAGGCCTAAAGACACAGTGCTTGCGTGCTTGCTCTTTGTCGGACTCGGAGAGAAATAAGCACGGGATTTTTGGCGGGATTTTTTAAAGGGCGGGAACGAGGCTTGATGAATGCGCTGGGATTATAGAATTTGCGGTTCAGAGGAAAGGATTTGGCGGTGCTGCGCCGGGCGAGATTTTTCGGAGTTTGTGGATGCTTAGGAGGTGATGGAGGAGGAGGAGGAGGAGGAGGAGGAGGAGGAGGAGGAGGAGGAGGAGGAGGAGGAGGAGGAGGAGGAGGAGGAGGAGGAGGAGGAGGAGGAGGAGGAGGAGGGGGGGGGGATGGGCGGAAGTGAAGGAGATGGTTGCTTGGGTGTGGAGATGGACTGGTGGAAGGAGGTGGATAAGGTGCAATGAGTGGGTGGGTGGGAGGTGGAGGAGATGGGTGGGTGGAAGGAGGTGGAGGAATGGAGGGATGGGAGGAGGTGGAGGAGATGGGCGGGCGGGAGTTAGTGAAAGGCGTGGGCGCCTCGAGGACGTGCGTAGATCGAGGAGTGGGCGGGGAGGAGACCGCAGGCGAGCAAACAGAGAGAGAGGAGTAGGAATGTAAGCTTAAAATAAACAAGGAAGGAGGGTGAATGGATGGAGAATGAAGACAGAGAAAGAAAAGTGGAAGGGGGAGAGAGGGAGAATGGAAGAGAGGGAGAATGGAAGAGAGAGGGGGAGAGATTGGGGGAGAGGGAGGGAGAGAGAGAAAGAAAGAATGGGAGAGAGAGAAGGAGAAAGGGAGAGAGAGACAAGGAGAGGGAAAATGGGAGGAGACAAGGAGAGGGAGAAAGGGAGAGGGATGGAGAAAGGGAGGGAGAGAGAGGGAGAAAGGGAGGCTCAGTGAGAGAGGGGGGGATGAGAATGAGAGGTGAGGAAGAGGAAGAGAAAGAAAGAAAGAAAGAAAGCGACCGAGCGTGGGAGGACGCGTAGGGGAGGGAGGGAGGGAGGGAGGGAGTGAGGACGCAAGAAAAAAGCGGCACAGCGAGATGAGTTATCCATACGCATTGTATACGTTTCCGACACCTTGTTAATACCACTTGGAGCGGGTTTGTTGATCGTACATCCTCCGAGGACGATCAGGGGTCAGACGCCCTTTCGTGGCGCTGGAATGTTCTCTTATTCTGAAGACGACAATGGAGGAAAATATGTGGATTTGTTGATTTTTTTCGTGTTGGATTTTTATGTCATGCAAGAAGGATGGAATTAAATATATTAGTTTAAGGGTGACATTTATTGTATTCTTTCGGTGAATTTGACTACTCGCTGATACGATTGGCGTGAGTGGAAAGAAAGGGGGAAAGATTGAAATATTGTAGAATGGCCTTTTACCCTGGCGACACCTTGATTCGTTCAGAGATTCTGTCACACTGTCACACACCTCAGGGCGTGGGGCGCCGTCGGTCGCCGGGAGTTATTGCGAAGGAGAAGAGCGGGTTTGGGTTGTGCTGGAGAGTTTTATTGGGTCTGAGTTGGTTCTCGCGTTGGCTGTTTTCTGTGGTTTTATTTTATCGGTTTTTGTCGTTTATTCATTTGGTTCTGAATGGGTTGTTTATTGGTTTGGTTTTGAAAATGGATGAACTTCCAAACTGAGTGTCGGAGACC
>NC_091581.1:234021-236521 GCF_042767895.1 Penaeus vannamei | reverse complement strand
TGATGGCTCGGCGACCTGATCCAATATCGTGACGACCAACGCGCCGCAAATCTGCTCATTGTGCCGATTCCAGTCGCCTCGATTGGCAGATGGAATTACTCCGGCCGCCAGATTACTCTTTGAAACGCTCGGACCCCCCTCCCCCCTCCCCCTCCCAACAAAAAATCGCAGACCAAGGGCGCCGCGAATGCAAGACTCGTATGCAGCTGACCCGGCCAGGTCACTGACCTTGCACTGGGAAGCGATTGGTTCCATGAATAAGGCCAGGGGTCAGAGGGACGGCCCGCAGACTGCAGACAGGTGCATTTCAAGTGAGTGGAAGGGCGGGAGGCTTATCCGGTTAGGGATTGCCTCTGGGGAAACGGCGCGCTTTGGGAGGCTTGTTTGAGGGCGCCGCGCCTGGGAGGCTGATTAGGCTGGCATTGGTGTGGTTTTCGTTTCCACTGTAGCCCTACGCTGCTTCTTGAGGCCAGCTGTGTGGTGCAGCTCTTCCTTCGACGTTAGATGATGGGGATTTGTCAAGCAAAGAACCGAAGAAAGTATTCTGCGTTGTATGGTCACGTGATCGGGCCATGCCTCAGTTGTTGCGGTTCGGATCATAAGGCAGTTGAAGCGGCCCTTGCAGCCAAGAGGATGCTGTTGATCCATGCACACGGCTTAGTGCGCGAGTTCATTCAAATGCACGCACGCACGCACGCACGCACGCACGCGCACACACGCACACGCACACGCACACGCACTACCAGACAAACAAACAAACACGCAAGGGTTGTTTGGCTTTCCTCTGAAGTACAGTCACAAGGCTGTGTAAGGCACAGGTATGGCAGAAGGAGCAGTCCCTGCAACATAGAGCATCCGCGGCTCGACCTGGGTACGAGGCAGGTTTAGAAAGTAGTTCTGGCGGGAAGACGCCGCGGAATCCGTTCATGATGGTTGTTCTTGGATCGGGCCGCCCGCAGAAAGGGGATGCAGTGCGGGCGGCGGGCGGAGTCGAGACCCAAGCAGGTGCTCGAGTGCGCCGGCGAGAGGGAGGTTTGGAGAGCGAAGGTGGAGCCGCGACCGTGTCAGCAGGGTCCATGTAGGGACTGATGAGGGTCAGCGCCGGAGAATGTCAGCGCAAGGCCGCGTGCTTAGCATCGCCGAGAGGGTGGATGGGTGGATGCTGGGATCCGTCGCCCGGGGTTCATCCCGCCTGGCATCCGCTGGGACCCGGGATGGCTTTATCGATCCCTTAGCTAACGTTCGCGAGGAAAGTGGAAAGTATTGAATGGAAAGAGTGGAATCCGGGTCGATGCCTCGTGAAAAACGCGCCGCTGTCAACAGGGCAAGGGAGGGGGGGGGGGGGCTTGGTACATTGTGACCCGGCGTCGGAATGTGAATGTCAACGCTGGGCTGACGCAGCCCGTCCGGAGTCATTCACATTCTGCCGGAACGCCCATACTCCTGCCCGCATCCATGGGACCCGTTTTCCCGCCCTGTTAACAGACTATAGCGCTGTTTTGAACACCAATGAAAGTCGTTTTCACAGACCGGTCAAGCTGCAAAAGCTGACTCATCGCATGCAGCAAGACAGCAGCCCAGGCGGACGAGCTCTTTGAGAAGGAAAATGAATACGAATTCTTGTTTGTCTTCTTTTAATGATACGTTGCAGTTTTGTCCCAATTAACTTCCAACTTTAATTGCAAAGAAAGTCTTCAGCAGTAAATGATCTTGCTGATGAGTTGTGCAGCCGAAGTTGAGAGTTCGAAAGCAAGAGGTCTTGCTTTTGGTCTTGCCTTTAACGAAGCCATTTTTTCTTTGTCTGAAAAGGCACAGAAGGGAAAGCACACACTCTTATCAGTCTCTGCGTACGTTGCGAAATATCTTGACTGCCGTGCCTGCTGCTGCGGGAGGGCGGGGAGGATCCGCTGTGAATCGACGTCCATTTCTCATAATGACACGTTGCGTTTCCCAATTATTCCCCGTCTTTAATCACGCAGAAAATACCCAACTTGCCTTGCATTTTCGGAAGGAAGAAAATAGAGCAGCGAATATCCAAGCTAGAAAGGCAGTGAGCGAAGACGTGGAGGCGCTCGGGGTTACCACTGCGGACCCACTTCGCTCAGGGAACAAGAAAATAGAAACAATATTTTGGGATAAAGGTTGACTGAGCTTGCCAATGACGCTCGGCGAAGAACCGTAATAATGGACGTCTTGAGAGGCATGTATCGGCTGCTCGACTCGCCAGACAAGGACGCCAGGACGTTCGGGACGCGGGTAGGACTCCTCGCCTCGACGGAATTCACTGTCTCGGGAGGAGGGCGAGGCAGTCCAGGGAGTTCTTTAAGCTGTTTTCCTTTGGTTGAATGTTTATTTACCTTCGTGGCGTCAGAGGGCCATTGAGGCGATTAGGAGGTGAATGCGGTTGATGATTGGGAGCTGGGATAATCGTCGAGAGTACAAGGCGGAGGACGGGGAGGGGAAAGAGGACCTTGAGACGGATGTGGGTTGTCGGCGAGGG
>NC_091581.1:194021-206521 GCF_042767895.1 Penaeus vannamei | reverse complement strand
TCACCCCCTCCACCCTTCCCTTCGTCCCCTTCATCCCCTCCACCCTTCCCTTCGTCCCTTCACCCTTCCCTTCGTCCCCTTCATCCCCTCCACCCTTCCCTTCGTCCCCTTCACCCCCTCCACCCTTCCCTTCGTCCCCTTCACCCTTCCCTTCGTCCCCTTCACCCCCTTCACCCTTCCTTCGCCCCCTTCACCCCCTCCACCCTTCCCTCCGTCCCCTTCACCCTTCCCTTCGTCCTCTTCACCCCCTCCACCTTCCCTTCGCCCCCTTCACCCCCTCCACCCTTCCCTTCGTCCCCTTCACCCCCTCCACCCTTCCCCTTCGTCCCCTTCATCCCCTCCACCCTTCCCCTTCGTTCCCTTCACCCTTCCCTGCGTCCCCTTCATCCCCCTCCACCCTTCCCTTCGCCCCCTTCACCCCCCTCCACCCCTACCCTTCGTCCCCTTCACCCCCTCCACCCTTCCCTTCGTCCCCTTCATCCCTCCACCTTCCTCTTCGTCCCCTTCACCCTTCCCTGCGTCCCCTTCATCCCCCTCCACCCTTCCCTTCGTCCCCTTCATCCCCCTCCACCCTTCCCTTCGTCCCCTCCACCCTTCCCTTCGTCCCCTTCACCCTCCACCCTTCCCTTCGTCCCCTTCACCCCCTCCACCTCTTCCCTTCGCCCCCTTCACCCCCTCCACCCTTCCCTTCGTCCCCTTCACCCTTCCCTTCGTCCCCTTCACCCCTCTTCACCCCTTCCCTTCGCCCCCTTCACCCCCTCCACCCTTCCCCTTCGTCCCCTTCATCCCCTCCACCCTTCCCTTCGTCCACTTCACCCTTCCCTGCGTCCCCTTCATCCCCCTCCACCCTTCCCTTCGTCCCCTTCACCCTCCACCCTTCCCTTCGTCCCCTTCACCCCCTCCACCCTTCCCTTCGTCCCCTTCATCCCCCTCCACCCTTCTCTTCGTCCCCTTCACCTTCCCTGCGTCCCCTTCATCCCCTCCACCCTTCCCTTCGTCCCCTTCACCCCCCTCCACCCTTCCCCTTCGTCCCCTTCACCCTTCCCCTTCGTCCCCTTCATCCCCCTCCACCCTTCCCTTCGTCCCCTTCATCCCCCTCCACCCTTCCCCTTCGTCCCCTCCACCCTTCCCTTCGTCCCCCTTCATCCCCCTCCACCCTTCCCTTCGTCCCTCCAACCTTCCTTCGTCCCCTTCATCCCCTCCACCCTTCCCTTCGTCCCCTTCACCCCCTCCACCCTTCCCTTCGTCCCCTTCATCCCCCTCCACCCTTCCTTTCGTCCCCTTCTCCCTTCCCTTCGTCCCCTTCACCCTTCCCTTCGTCCCCTTCACCCCCTCCACCCTTCCCTTCGTCCCCTTCATCCCCCTCCACCCTTCACTTCGTCCCCTTCACCCCCTCCACCCTTCCCTTCGTCCCCTTCACCCTCCACCCTTCCCTTCGTCCCCTTCACCCCTCCACCCTTCCTTTCGTCCCCTTCACCCTTCCCTTCGTCCCCTTCACCCCCTCCACCCTTCCCTTCGTCCCCTTCACCCCCTCCACCCTTCCCTTCGTCCCCTTCATCCCCCTCCACCCTTCCTTTCGTCCCCTTCACCCCCTCCACCCTTCCCTTTCGTCCCCTTCACCCCCTCCACTCTTCCTTTCGTCCCCTTCATCCCCCTCCACCCTTCCCTTCGTCCCCTTCATCCCCCTCCACCCCTTCCTTTCGTCCCCTTCACCCTTCCCTTCGTCCCCTTCACCCCTCCACCCTTCCTTTCGTCCCCTTCACCCTTCCCTTCGTCCCCTTCACCCCCTCCACCCTTCCCTTCGTCCCCTTCACCCCCTCCACCCTTCCCTTCGTCCCCTTCATCCCCCTCCACCCTTCCTTTCGTCCCCTTCACCCTTCCCATCGTCCCCTTCACCCCCTCCACCCTTCCCTTCGTCCCCTTCACCCCCTCCACTCTTCCTTTCGTCCCCTTCATCCCCCTCCACCCTTCCCTTCGTCCCTTCATCCCCCCTCCACCCTTCCTTTCGTCCCCTTCACCCTTCCCTTCGTCCCCTTCACCCCCTCCACCCTTCCTTTCTGTCCCCTTCACCCTTCCCTTCGTCCCCTTCATCCCCCTCCACCCTTCCCTTCGTCCTCTTCACACCCCTCCACCCTTCCCTTCGTCCCCTTCACCCTTCCCTTCGTCCCCTTCACCCCCTCCACCCCTCCTTTCATTCCCCTCACCCTTCCCTTCGTCCCCTTCATCCCCCTCCACCCTTCCCTTCGTCCTCTTCACACCCCTCCCCTCCCTCCCTCCTCTCCTGCTGACCGCCCAGCCACACCAACTCGATATTAGTTTTGAGGAAACATCAACCGGATTCTTTTTAAAGAATAAAGCAAGGACACAATCGGCGCGCTTCGCGGGCAGGGACCGCGGCCGAATCATAGGGCCCGGGAAGGAGCCTCGACCTTCGTCAGGAAAATTCCGCCTCCTCTGGACAAAGCTGCCAATATCCTGCGAGAATCGTGCCTGCGGGCTTAATGGAGGAGGACCCCCCCCCCCTTCCAGGGCGCTGCCGCTTGCAGGCCGTGGTCGAGGAAGGGGGAGGGAGGAGGCGGTGTCTGCGGTCACTATGCCGAAGGGAGAGACGTTCTCGGAGGAGAGACTGCATATAGATGATGATTCTTCCTCCTCCTCTCTCTCTCCTCCTCCTCCGCCTCCGTCTTTTATCATTGGTGGTGTCGTTTCTCACCTTCCGCGTCTCGACTTCCTCGTATTGCTGTGTCTTCCTTAATTGCTGGCGGTGCCGCTTCTCTTCTGCCGCCGTCTCCTCTTCCTTGCTTTTTCTCGTCCTCCCTTTCCTTTCCTCTTCCTCCTCCTTTTCCTTTGCTACTCTTCTCCTCCTCTTCCTCGTCTTTTTTCTTTTCCTCCTCCTCCTCTTCCTCCCCCCCCTCCTCTTCTATTCCTTTTTTCTTCTTATCTCCCTCCCCTCCCCCTCCTCCTCCTCCTCCTCCCTCCTCCCTCCTCCTCCTCCTCCTCCTCCTCCTCCTCCTCCTCTCCCTCCCCCTCCCCCTCCTTCTCCCCCTCCACCTCCCCCTCCTCGGTATGGAGGAAGATGTGAAACTAAAAAAGGGGAATGGGAAGGGGGAATAAAACGTAAAAGGAGAAGGGAAAGGAGAAGGGGTCTCCCACTGGCCTCCAGTTCGCTCACTCGCCCTCACCCTCCAGCGTCATCCTCAGGGCGAGCCGAGTCTCCGCGCGAGGGCGACGCGGAAGGCGCCGAGGACGGACGCCGCCCGCTGCTCACGCTGTGGAGGCGCGGCCGTGGGCGTTACGGATATCTCTTAGTGTTTATGCGGGTGTTTGTTCTCTCGCGTGTGCGTTTGTGGTTGCTTATAAACGGTCAAGTTAAAAACGCACAGACTGACGCAAACGCACGCACACACACACACACACACACACGCACACGCACACGCACGCACGCACGCGCGCGCACACACGCACACGCACGCACGCACGCGCGCACACACACGCACACACACGCACACATACGCACACACACACACACACACACACACACACACACACACACACACACACACACACACACACACACACACACACACACACACACACGCACTGGCATACCCTGCGTGGGTGGAAGCGACTTCGTGGCCGCTGGAGTTTTCGTTCGAAAGAAGCCTCCGAAGCGTCCGAAGCCGCGCCCTTCGCCCACCGCGGGCGTGCGGGCGGGACGGGCGGGGCGCAGGAAGAGGGCCGAGAGTGCCCGCCTGAGCTGCAGTGTCGGTCTGGCGTCGCGATCAGCGGGACCGCTGCTTCGGGGACATGGTCGGCCTCCTGCTCGTCCTCAGCGTCGTCACCGCCTCGCTCGGAGCCGTCGTGGCCTCCTTCCTCGGCCGCGTCAGGGCGTCAAGTAAGTGCGTGGGGGAGGGGGAGGGGGAGGGGGAAGGTGGAATGGGGGTGAGGGTAGCGGAGGGTTGTGTGCGTTGGGGGGGGGGGGAGGTGTTCGTCTGTAAAAGGAAAATCATGTGGAATGTGTGAGGGTTTGCGTCCATCTCTACCTTTGCTCTTGAGGGAGGACAGCCGTTGCGTCGTCTCCGAAGCCCCTAAACGAGGCAGCGAAGCCGCCCCGCAAGGCAAAACACCAAGAGGACAATTAAAGCGAAAGAAATGACGTCATAACCCATTCTGCTTCTCGCACCGCCCTCGCCAGATCCCGCTGCTTAACGAGCAGAGACTCTGCGGCGGAGAGCGCTGGAGCGAATGCGTAAAACTCTTACCTCGGGCTGGAAGATAATCGCCCCGTTAAGAGCGAATGGGCGTGGCCGGGTGCGGCCCCCCTCCCCCTCCCCCTCCCATCAAGTTCCCTGCCGTCCTGAAACCTTCCCTCTCCCTCTCCCTCTTCCTCTCCCTCTCCCTCTCCCTCTCCCTCTCCCTCTCCCTCTCCCTCTCCCTCTCCCTCTCCCTCTCCCTCTCCCTCTCCCTCTCCCTCTCCCGCTCAGTCGTCCCACCCATCCCTCCCTCTTCCTATCTCCGTCCCTTCCTTCTCCCTCGCTTCCTATCTCCCTCCCAAGCCTATAGACAGCCTTGGCATTTCTCCTCGTTACCCATGCGAAAAAAACAACTAGGAAGGGACGCACAGGTGGCGCTGCTGAGGCAAACGTGGGCGTGGGCGGCGCTGCCTCGAGTGGTACCCTGGGCGCAGCAAGGTCGCGGCGCCCACGGGAGGTGGTGGCGGAGCTTCTCTGGATTTGGTTGATGTCTTGCAGAAATGCGTCCTGAAGGCCGTCGCGGCGACTGCTCAGGGCGGATGCTGAAAAGGCTGTGTATGGAGACAAGTATATAGATAGGTAGGTAGGTACGTAAGTAAATATGGTAGGTTCGCAAAAAAGAATGTAAAGGGATATATAAAAGGCTGTAGGTAGACGTATTTATTATTGTAAGTAGGTATTTAAGTATATAAGTATATAAAGGAACACGTAGATGAATAGATAAGTGAATAAATACTTTGATCCTCATGGATTTGTTTTACGAAAATATAACTATGAATGACTCAGTTTCAGCCAGGGTTCGTAGCTTTTTTGCCTCATTTTTTCCTTCAGATTTGATTGCCAAAAGCGAAGACGAACACGGCCGGAGACAAGTCCTACCCACGTAAAGCAATTAGTTACTTTAATGGCGCCCCTGATGAATTATCAAGTTAATGGACTGACGATGTTTTCAAAAATGGTTCCTTAATTTTGCCTGATTGATGATAACGGACAGATTTTATCGGCGCGTTGAAGGAGGAAGAGGGCGAGAGGACAGCTGGATCGCTCGCTCTCTCTTCCACTGGCGCTCGCGACGCTCAGCGCTCGCCGGCGGGCTTTCGAGGGGGATTGCCGTGCGTCTGGATCTCTCCTGTTTCTTTCTTGCTTTGTTTGTGCTTTCCTCTTCCTTTTATCTTCCTCTTCGTCTTTCTTCTTCTCTTTCCCCATCCTTGTTTTTTCTTTCTTCCTCTCCCGTTCTTCTTCCCGTCTCCCCTTCCTATCTCCCTCCAATTTCTTCTTCTATTTCTTCTTCTTCTTTCTCTTCTCCTCCTCCTCCTTCTTCTTCTTCTTCTTCTTCTTCTTCCTTCTTCTCCTTCTCCTTCTCCTTCTCCTTCTCCTTCTCCTTCTCCTTCTCCTTCTCCTTCTTCCTCCTCCTCCTTCTCCTTCTCCTTCCCTTCTCCTTCTCCTTCTCCTTCTCCTCCTCCTCCTCCTCCTCCTCCTCCCTCTTCTCCTCCTCCTCCTCCTCCTCCTCCTCCTCCTCCTCCTCCTCCTCCCTCCTCCCCCTCCCCTGCTCCTCCTCCTCCTCCCCTTCCCCCCTACTCCTTAGTCGTCGTCGTCGTCGTCCTCTTCCTGCTCCTCCTCCTCTCTCCCCCCCTCCCTCCCTGCTGCTGCTGCTTCTCCTCCTCCTCCTCTGCCTCCCTCCTCCCTCCTCATCCAACCCCCCTCCTCCTCCTCCTCCCCTCCAACCCCTCCTCCTCCTCCTCCTCCAACCCCCCTCCTCTTCCTCCTCATCCAACCCCCCCTCCTCCTCCTCATCATCCAACCCCTCCTCCTCCTCCTCCTCCCCTCCTCCTCCCTCCTCCTCCTCCTCCTCCTCATCCTCCCTCCTCCTCCCTCTCCCTCCTCCTCCTCCTCCTCCTCCCCTCCCCTCCTCCTCCTACCCCCTCCCTCCTCCTCCTTCCCCTCCTCCTTCCCGTCCTCCTCCTACCCCTCCCTCCTCCTCCTCCCTCCCCCTCCCTCCTCCTCCCCCCCCCCCTCCTCTCCCCTCCCCCCTCATCCTCCCCTACCCCTCCTCCTCCTCCTCCCTCCTCCTTCCTCCTCCTCCTCCCTCCCTCCTCCTCCCTCCCCCTCCCCTCCCTCCTCCTCCTCCTCCCTCCTCCTTCTTCCTCCCCCTCATCCTACCCCTCCTCCTCCTACCGGTCCTCCTCCCCCTCCTCCTCCTCCTACCCCTACCCTCCTCCTCCCCCTCCTCCTCCTCCCTACTCCCTCCCCTCCTCCAACCCCTCCTCCTCCCCCTCCTTCCTCCTCCTACCCCTCCCCCTCCCTCCTCCTCCTCCCCCTCCTCCTCCCTCCCCACCCTCCTCCCCCCTCCTCCTCCTCCTCCTCCTCCCCCCTCCTCCTCCTACCCCTCCTCCTCCCCCTCCTCCTCCTCCTCCTACCCCTCCCCCCCTCCCCCTCCCCCTCCTCCTCCTCCTACCCCTCCTCCTCCTACCCCTCCTCCTCCTCCTCCTACCCCTCCCCCTCCTCCTCCCACTCCCTCCCCTCCCCCTCCCCTACTCCTCCTCCCCCTCCTCCCTCCTCCCTCCTCCTCCTCCTCCTCCTCCTCCTCCTCCTCCTCCTCCTTCTCCCCCCTCCTCCTCCGCCTACCTCTCCCCTCCCCCAGAATGACGAGAGAACAGCCGCTGGGGCAACCCGCAGGGCTCCTTGCTTTCCCCGCGACCGCCTGGCCCATTGCGTGTTCTTGCAGGCGCTGCATTATGCCTCCAAAGTCAGAATTCCGAAGAGATGTTGCTTTATAGGTCACGTTCTCGGGAATGCAAAGCGGGAATTTGCGGAATGCCGTGTGCGCGTCACGTTCCAGTGCCGTTGCGTAATAGCGGGAGGGGCGAGGCGTGTGCATTCCGGGATCGACTTCACGGCCCCGAAGAGGTGACGTTTTTTAGTGTTGTCTCTTTTATTTCGGCGTTTGGAGGATTTTTTTTATTCTATTGTTGTTATTGCCGTTTTATTGGTGTTATTGTTTTGGTCCTGCAGTTGTTGTTGGGGTTATGACTGTCGGAGGTGTTTGTGTTGCTGTTTTTTCTGTTGTTTTCGTTGCTATTAATTTGGATAATTTATTGCCTTTGTGATTGCTGTTCTGAGTGTGTGTGTGTGCCTGTACGTGTGCATGTGTGTGTGCGTGTGTGTGTGAGTGCGTGTGCGTGTGTGCCTGTCTGTACGTGTGCGTATGCATGGGTGTGTGCATGTGTGTGCCTGTACGTGTGCATGTGTGTGTGCGTGTGTGTGTGTGTGAGTGCGTGTGCGCCTGTGCCTGTCAGTACGTGTGCGTATGCATGGGTGTGTGCATGTGTGTGCCTGTACGTGTGCGTGTGTGCCTGTACGTGTGCGTGTGTGCGTGCGTATGCATGGGTGTGTGCATGTGTGTGCCTGTACGTGTGCATGTGTGTGTGCGTGTGTGTGTGTGTGTGAGTGCGTGTGCGCCTGTGCCTGTCAATACGTGTGCGTATGCATGGGTGTGTGCATGTGTGTGCCTGTACGTGTGCGTGTGTGCGTGCGTGTGCATGGGTGTGCATGGGTGTGCGTGTGCGTGTGTGTGCCTGTGTGTGCCTGTGCGTGTGTGTGCCTGTACGTGTGCGCGTGTGTGTGTGCGCGTGTGTGCGCCTGTACGTGTGCGCGTGTGTGCGCCTGTACGTGTGCGTGTGTGTGCCTGTACGTGTGCGTGTGTGTGCCTGCACGTGTGCGTGTGTGTGTCTGTACGTGTACGTGCCTGTACGAGTGCGTGTGTGTGTGAAGACGAACGACTCCAACCTCGACCCATTCCCTCCCGCCGCCCTCCGTCGCGCCCGACGCAGGCGCCGGGTCTCCTCCGCCGAGGCGCCCGTCCTCGAAGGGAGGGAACTGCGGTAGGCTTTGCCGCCATTTTGTTTCAGGGAGGGTGGGGAGGAGGGAGGAGGGAGGGATGGGGGAAAGGGAGGGTAGGAGGGATAGGGAGGGAGGGAGGGTAGGTGAGGGTGGATGGATTGAGGTAGAGAGAGGGAAGGTGAGTCAGGGAGGGGTTGGGATTGAGGGAGGGAAGGAGGGTAGGTGGGTCGATGGGTGGATAGGTGAGGGAGGGAAAGAAAGAGAATATGAGAGAGAGTAGCGCCCGCGCGCGTGTGTGCGTGCGTGCGTGCGTGCGAGGAATGTATGTTTTTATATCCTCTTTGTTTACTATAATTAAGAACCATCAAATGGAACCAATTTGATATATTTTCCCGTTGTGCCGAGAACATAATGTTTCCTTCCAAAATAAAGATAAGACACCTATTTTTTATGTGGCTTAATTAGCGAAGAATGCATGGGGGAAAATAGGATGTAACTCATTCCTCCTCATTCTCTCTCTCTCTCTCTCTCTCTCTCTCTCTCTCTCTCTCTCTCTCTCTCTCTCTCTCTCCCTCTCTCTCTCTCCCTCCCTCTCTCTCTCTCTCTCCCTCTCTCCTCTCCCTCCCTCCTTCCCTCCCTCTCCTCCCTCTCCTCCTCCCCTCCCTCTCCTCCTCCTCTTACTTCTTCGTCTTCCTTCTCGCCCTCTTTCTCAGCCCCCCTCTCTCTCTCTCCTCGCCCCCCCTCCTCTCTCTCCTCGCCCCTCCCTCTCTCTCGAAATGCGTGATGGGATGAGCATATTTCATAATCCAGTTGTTCTCCTGGCCACCAACCTGAGTTACTGAATCGCTCCCTGAGGCCAGTTTTGAAAATTAATTCAGCAAATAATTTCGCAAACTCTTGACGGCTTTGGCAATGTGCGGAACGTAAGATGGGATTTATATATATATATATATATATATATATATATATATATATATATATATATATATATATATCATCTACACGAAATGAAAAATCTGTCGCTCTTGCATACAGTTCATTTGCGTTTTTTTTTCGGCGAGCGCATGATTGCTCTCGTTGAGGTGCATTGTCCGTGATGGGGGGGGGGGGGCGCCGTCGGTTGCCATGGGAACGGGCCGCGCATGAAAACGGCGGCGGGGTGATTAATATCTTCATTTTGGATGGTTAAAAATCCACGGTTTTATTTGCTGGTGGGAGAGGGAGGGAGGTAGAGGTAGACAGAGATACAGATGGAAAGAGAGGGGCAGAGAAGGAGAGGTAGGGAGAGAAGGGGAAAGAGAGAAAGAGAGAGAGGAGGGAGGGAGGGAGGGAGAGAGGGGGGAGCAAAAGGAGGGAGACAATGTCATGATTTGCGGTGATTGAGGAGTGTATATTGAATGCATTGGAGGCATTGTATGTTGTATTACTTACCATATTTTCCTTGAGTAATGCGCATAAGGGCGTGTTTTCCAAGCGCACTGGTAGCAGGGTCGCTCATCTTTGCATCTTCGACTTATTCAGCCATTAGTTTACTCATGGACTCATTTAATTATTTATTTACTTTACTTTTTCATTAATTTACTTAGTTTATTTACTAAACTTTTTATTGATTTATTTGTGTGATGACGTGCTAAGTATTGATTTTGCAATATTCTATCTTCAGACACTTCCAAATGCAAATAATCATCACATCTACGCACATTTATTCCTTCCCTCCCTCCCTCCTCCCTCTCCCCCTCCCTCCCTCCCTCCTCCCTCTCCCCCTCCCCCACTCCCTCACTCCCTCACTCCCTGCATTATCAGTAAAAAGTGCGAGCGTCTGAAGTGAAGGGAAAAGTACGTAGGAGCGAGAGAGAGAGAGAGAGAGAGACAGACAGACAGACAGACAGACAGACAGACAGACAGACAGACAGACAGACAGACAGACAGACAGACAGACAGACAGAGACAGACAGAGACAGACGGAGACAGACGGAGACAGACGGAGACAGACGGAGAGAGAGGGAGAGAGAGGGAGAGGGAGGGAGGGAGGGAGTGAGGGAGTGAGGGATCGCCGACGAGAAAGGACCCACGTAGTTGAGGCGACCTGCCGGGTGAAAGGACCTTGTTGGCGGCCCGAGGAATCGAGGCACGTGCTGGGGTGGGGTGGGGGAGAGGGGGTAGGGGAGGGAGAGGGAGAGGAGAGGGGAAGTCTGACCAGGTGTCCGTTCCCTTGCGAGACCCTTCACCCCGTCTCCTCCTGTGGCGTGACGTCATCATATGGGAGGGAGGGAGGGAAGGGGAGATAGAGAGAGATAAGGGAGATAGGGGAGAAAGAGGGGTGGACGGAAGGGAGGGGGAGATGGAGGGAGAGAGGGAGGGATAGATAGATTGAGAGATGGACAAACAAACACAGCCAGATGGAGACTGATTCACTGGGGAAGAAGCTGATAGCTGGATGGGATAGCTGAGCGGGAGGAGGAGAGGGACTTTAGTGGGAGGGAGGGACGAAAAGATGGAGGAGGACTTCAAGGGAATTATAAGCAAGGGGTAGAGAAGAAAATAAAGAAAGGAAGGAAGATAGTAAGAGAGGAAGTGGATGGCATGGGAGAGGTGGAGAGGAAGGAGAAAGGGAAGGGGATAAGCTACTGGGGAGAGTGGTATAGAAGTAAAGATAGGGAAGGGATGGGCATGGGAGAGAGATAGAAGGAGAAAGGGAAGACAGACAGACACACATAAAGAAGTGAAGGTGGAGGTGGAGGAGGTGACGGTGGAGGTGGAGGTAGGTAGCAGGAATGTGGAGGGAGGGAAGGAAGCAAAGGGGTGGGGGAAGAGGGAGGGAGGGAGGGAGCGATAGGCCGGGTGTTGCAGGTGTGAGTCAGCCGCCATGAGGACTGCATGATGAACACCGCCCTGTTCTTCGGCCGTGCCCCTCTCGCTCCCTCCATCGCCCTCTCTCTCTCTCTCTCTCTCTCTCTCTCTCTCTCTCTCTCTCTCTCTCTCTCTCTCTCTCTCTGTCTCTCTCTCTCTCTCTCTCTCTGTCTCTCTCTCTCTCTCTCTCTCTCCCTGGCCCTCCATCCCTCCCTTTCTCTCTCTCTCTCTCTCTCTCTCTCTCTCTCTCTCTCTCTCTCTCTCTCTCTCTCTCTCTCTCCTCTCTCTCTCTCTCTCTCCCCCACCCTCCGATTCCCTCCCTTTCTCTCTCTCTCTCTCTCTCTCTCTCTCTCTCTCTCTCTCTCTCTCTCTCTCTCTCTCCACCTCTCCGCCCTCCTCTTTCTCTCTCTCTCTCTCTCTCTCTCTCTCTCCGTCCATCTCTCTCTCTCTCTCTCTCTCTCTCTCTCCACTCTCTCTCATCTCTCTCTCTCTCTCTCTCTCTCTCTCTCTCTCTCTCTCTCTCTCTCTCTCCTTCTCTCTCTCCTTCTCTCTCTCTCTCTCTCTCTCTCTCTCATCCTCTCTCTCTCTCTCTCTCTCTCTCTCTCTCTCTCTCTCTCTCTCTCTACTCTCTCCTCTCTCTCTCTCTCTCTCTCCTTCTCTCTCTCTCTCTCTCTCTCCTTCTCTCTCTCCTTCTCTTCTCTCTCTCTCTCTCTCTCTCTCTCTCTCTCTCTCTCTCTCTCTCTCTCTCTCTCTCTCTCTCTCTCTCTGTCTCGCCCTCTCTCTCGCTCGCCCTCTTTCCCTTCCTATCCCTCTCTCTCTCTCGTGTGTTTGATCGTGTCGTCATATCTTCATTCAGTCATGGTATTTTGGTTGCATTAATGAGTTGTCTGTGTACGGCTTTCTTTTCACCTATCTCTCTCCCCTCTTCCTCCCTCTCTACCCTGCTTTCCCCCTCTTCCTCTTACCTTTCTTTTATCCATCCTTCCTCCTCCCCTTCCTTCCCCTCATTCCCTCTCTTTCTTCTCCTCTTCCTCCCTCCTCCCTCCCTTCCTCTCTTTCCCCCGCTTCTGCCATCTTGTTCTTCCTCTTCAGCTAGCTAAGCCATGGCTCTTCCATCCCTTCCTGTCCATTCTTTTCTCTCCTTCTCCTCCTCCTTCCTCTTCTTTCTTCTTCTTCTTTCTTCTTCTTCTCTATTTCTTCTATTTTCTTCTTCTTCTTCTCCTCCTCCTCCTCCTCCTCCTCCTCCTCCTCCTCCTCCTCCTCCTCCTTTCTTCCCTCTTCCTCTTCTGTCAGCGTCATAGGTCTTGTCGCTTCTGATGACTTTAAGACAGTCATGGTATCTCTTTCGGTTGAGTGCCCACAGAACGAGTCGGACAGTTAATGCCACTCTGGATTATGCCAGTCTGCCGCTTTTGCCACTCACCTGTGCTGGGAATGTAGTCTCGTGTGTGTGTGTGTGTGTGTGTGTGTGTGTGTGTGTGTGTGTGTGTGTGTGTGTGTGTGTGTGTGTGTGTGTGTGTGTGTGTGTGTGTGTGTGTGTTTCTGTTGGTTTGTCCC
>NC_091581.1:181521-184021 GCF_042767895.1 Penaeus vannamei | reverse complement strand
CCAGCCTTCAGATCCCCGTTTAGATTATAAAATGCTCTCGGAGGGGATTAGGAATCTCCTTTCAGCTAATCCTCAAGATCAGTCATCCTTCGAAAGCTAGACGCTTCCCCCTCCCCCCGTCCTCCCCTACCCCCTTATCGCCCCACGCCACCCCTCGTTCTTCTCCTGCTTCTTCGTGTGCTGCATCTTCCTGTTCCTCTTCAGCTTCTTCCTTCCCAGCTTCTCCTGCTTCCTCATCCCCTGTCAAGTGTTTCCACCATTCCTGGACCCCGAGACTCGGCCAGCTGCGGTTCCGACGGGAACTTGGGCCGGGACGAGGCTACATACTGCGAGGGATCTTGATCACGTCTGGGCTCCTTAGCACGGACGGGAAGGGACCCGAGGGCGCTCGCGAGGGCGTAGGGAAATGGGCTGCAACACGTTCAAGAAAAAGGAAGTGATTAGCGAAAGGCACCGGGGTAATTATCGTCGAGGGAGGCAGAAAGTGGACTGGGGAGATGACGCTCGCCGGGAGCGAATGGCAGAAGTTCGGATTGCCGGATCACGGGGTCTTTCTTCGCCGGGGCAAGGGAGGGCAGGGGGAGGGGAAGAGAAGGAGCAGGAGGAAAGGAAGGAGGAGGGGAAGTGGGGAGCTCCATGCGAGAGGCCAATTATCGAGGAAATGTCGGCTGCGAATTCGAGCTCGGTACCGGAAGCAAGGCAGCCGCGGTTAGGGTGAAAGTCTCTCGTCAGCGCCACCACGCCCATCCCGCGCTCGCGCCCACACTCGACGCCCAGCGGGAATATTGCCCGGGGAGAGTGCTCTCCCCTTCTCGCCCTTCCGGCGTGCCTGACGATGACTGCCGCCATGGTTGGACTCATCGATGGGCGTGCGGGCGACTTCCCGCTGCTGGCTGTCTTCATAGTGTCTGGGAATGCATCGCTATTACTTCTCGCGGGAATAAAATATACAACTGTTTATTCTTCTGATCGCAATCGAGACCCTCCCGAAGGCCGGCGCGCGTCTCTGGGGAAGGTGTCATTTTCCGGTTGACGCGGGAGCCCAGATCCCGGCCCACGCCGCCCACGCCGTCGCATCCGCAACTCATCTGGGCCGCCGTGACTTGGTGCTGCCGAGGGCTTGGTCGAATGGAATTCCTGGTGGAGGATGACCTTTTGACCGCCCGTTCCAGTCTTTCGTCTTTACTCTGAAATTTCTTGTGTATTTATTGATCTTTTGTAGTGTAGGCCTCTCTGTAATAGTGTTTTTCCTTGTATTTTCCTTTTTTCCTCTATTTTTCTTTGTCTTTTCTTTTCGTCAAATTTTCTTTTTTTATATTTCTTTCATTTTTTATTCTATTTTTCCCTTCTTTCGTTTTTTCTTTAATTATTTTTCTTTCTTTCTTTCCTTGCATTCCTTCCTTTTCCTCTATTTCTCTTCCTTCTTATTTGTCTACCGAAATGTTTTAACTTCGCTTCAATAATCTCTGCCGTCGCCAAGCTGTCGCCGTCGCCGCGCGCGGGGAGGAAATAATGACGTTTCCCTTCGCTCCTCAGCCGCGCATTGTCACTTCGACGGACGCCCGGACCTCAAAGCGTTGCAGCTCCTGGGAAGAGAGAAAGTAAAGGAAAATAGAGGGGAGAGAATAGCTGAAGTAGGAGAAAAATACGTGAGGTAAATGGGAGAGGAAAATATAGATGAGATGAATTGGAGGAAAAAGAATGAATTTGACAGAAAATGGACGAAAAGTTAGGTCAAAAAAGCGACCAGTAGAATTCAGAGATCCTGTATAGAGATATTGATCACATTTCGAAAATATCCATTTGTGAACGATCTTCTGAGTCGGAGAGACATTCGTGATGGCGGATGAGGCCAGCCTTCGGTGACCGCGATGCCTCTGCGTGTCGGTTGGGCCGAGGACGACGGGGAGGGGGGGCTCCGGTGCCACTAACCTGCCCGACTACGTGGGTGATGCCGGTTCGGATCCTGGGTCGGAGAGCGGGCGTGGAGGTTGCCTCTGCCTTCGCCTGGGCGATTCTGCTGCACCGGGCCTCGCTTCGTTCTGTCTGGTTGTGTGGGTGCCTGTGTGTGTAAAAGGTTTCGCTCTGTTAGCTATATCTTTCGTTTTTCGTCTGTCTCTCTCTCTCTCTCTCTCTCTCTCTCTCTCTCTCTCTCTCTCTCTCTCTCTCTCTCTCTCTCTCTCTCTCTCTCTCTCTCTCACTCACTCACCACTCACTCACTCTCTCTCTCTCTCTCTCTCTCTCTCTCTCTCTCTCCTCTCACCTCACCTCACTCTCACTCTCACTCTCACTCACCTCACCTCAATTTTTCACCTCACCACCACCACTCACTCACCACCACCACCACATACTCACCACTCACATACTCACTCTCTCTCACTCTCTCTCTCTCTGTACTCTCTCTCTCACTCTCTCTCTCTCTCTCTCCTCTCACTCTCTCTCTCTCTCTCTCTCTCTCTCTCTCTCTCTCTCTCTCTCTCTCTCTCTCTCTCTCTCTCTC
>NC_091581.1:164021-171521 GCF_042767895.1 Penaeus vannamei | reverse complement strand
AGGGGAGAAAATGGAAATAAAAATGAAGAGAGAGAAAAACGAAAGAAAGAGAGCAAGAACAATTTTGATGATTATTGAACTGATTATACCAGGATCACAGACGCCCAGGAATGTGAATAAGTGTTTATTCAGTTGAGGTGTTAACAGAAACGATCGCTAAAGGTCAGCAGTAGCGCTTGACCAAGATCAGCGGATCAAAACTACGTTCATATTATCAAATAAAGAAGAATATGATTTTCATAAGTTAACGAAATAAATGTAATTAGTATTGTTTCGTGGAGCAATTGTTTTTTTTTGAACGATGTGTCTCTCCTATTTGCCTTCCTCCTCCCCCCTCTCGCTCCCCTTGGCTTGCCATCATTCCCCCCTTTCCTCCCACCTCTTTTATCCATGCGGCACGAACCTCGGGAAAGAATTCTATTGGAAACTTCCGGAGAGGTGTCGAGAGTTGGCGGATCCGTTCGAGGGTGCTGAAAGGAGACACAGAGAGAGAGAGAGAGAGAGAGAGAGAGAGAGAGAGAGAGAGAGAGAGAGAGAGGAGGGAGGGAAGCTGGAGGGAGAGTGGGTTAGAGGGAGATGGGGAGAGAGGGAGAAAGATAGGAGGAGGGAGGAGCATGGTGCATGCAGAAGGAAGGAAGGGAAGGAAGCGAAGGAAGGAAGGAAGGAAGGAAGGAAGGAAGGAAGGAAGGATAATAATGAAGCGGAAGGAAGGATGAAGGGAAGAAAGGGAAGGAAAGGGGAGGGAGAGAGAAAGTTGGAGGGAGAAGGCAGATAATTAGGGAGAGAGAGAGAGAGAGAGGGAGTGATAGACGGAGGGAGAGGAAGAGAGCAGGAAAAGCGGGGATGAAAGATAGGGAGATGAAGGAAATGCCACAGACAAGAAGGAGAAGAGAGAGAGAGAGAAACAGACAGACGACAGAGATGGTGCGAGAAGTCATGGGACGGAGGGAAGAGAGAGAGCGCGAGAAGGAAGAAGAGGAAGTGGGTGAGAGAAATAGTGTGACACACGGGTCTGGCTGTGACAGGGCCCCCTCCCCCCACATCATCTCCAGAAGATGCTGGAAACTGGTCTGGGCGCCGAATATGAATTTATTGGGTAAGATTTGTTTTTATTGCAGGCGAGAGAGGCAGACGTTGCGTTCAGGAGGGACGTGAGAGGAGAGGGAGAAGAAGGGAGAGAGTGGTTTTGTTTAGGGCCACGTGGGGGGAGGGGGAGGGAGGAGGTTGCTCAGGGTGTGTGCGGGGGAGAGGGGGAGGGGAGGCATCCTTGCGTCCAATGGGGAAAGTCCTGGCCTTGGGAGTGAACAGGAAAGACAAACGGCCTCGATGTTGGAATTTTCATGGATGAGGATGTGGAACAGGCATATAGATCAATTATTTCTTGTGGGAAAGCGAATGGTAAGGTAGAGAGGAACGAAGTGGGAGCAGAGGAAAAGAGTCAATAGATGAAGGGGAGAAGGCAGAACGAAAGGGAGAGAGACGAGGGGCAGCAGCAGAGGGCAAGTGAATTAATAAACTGACAGCGGAGTCTGGTGCCGTCTTCTCGGGCGGTTAAAGGGCACAGTTTCGCCCTTCGCAGGGACTCGGCCCGGCCTACTTCGCTCCTGCTCCTCCTGCCGTCACTCCTATTAATGCTACTCCTGCTGATTATTACAATTATTATTATTATTATTATTATTTTCAAATTTTATTATTATAATAAATGAACTTGAAGTGTAAGGATATTCGATGATTTTTATGTCCACGTGAAGTGGAGTCTTAGGCTTGGGGCAGTCGTGTGATGTCCAGGGAGGGGAGAGGCAGGGTTGTGTGAAGGCCGATAGTGTTATAGTATGGGAGGGGCTAGGATCCGAAGTGCAGAAAAGGTACGAATTTCTGATTATATTTGGAATTCTCCAAGTTCTCTTAACAGGTGTTTACATTGTGCCACGCTGACTGTGGAGAAGAAATTGTTTTTCTTACTATTGCTAGTATTATTGGTATTATTATTTGCAAAGCTATCATTATAGTTGTTATTATTGTATAATTATTATCTTTATTATTATTAATGTCACTATTATTATTATTGTTATTACTGTTATTGTTATTATTGCAATTGTTGTTATCACCATCTTCATCATCATCATCATCATCATCAGTCATCATCATCATCATCAGTCATCATCATCATCATCATCATCACCATCATCATCATCACCATCATCATCATCATCATCATCATCATCATCATCATCATTGTATTTATATATTTCTTTCTTTTTCTTTTTTATACTGTATTTTCTGTTCCTTCGTCCATATGATGGCGTTGACCTAAGCGATTTACCTCCCTGAGATGGCGTATTGCTATTCAAAAAGGAAGAAATTTATGACGTTAAATATATTAATCAGTGGGGAAATGAGAAAGGTGTCATCTGCAAAATACTCAGAGGCATGTAACTCGCTCAGTTTCAACTGGGGCGTTTTGCAGGGCTTCAGAAATTTTCATCGTTAGTTTTTCTTTTTCCTTGTTTTGGATTGCATAAACTGGACCAGCTGTAGAGGAATTTGTTTTTTCATCTGAATCTAGCTATTACTTAGATATTACCCGATGTGGTGAGGAAGTCCAAAATTTAACCTGTTGTTGTATCATGTTTTCGTAAATAGCTATGGTTTGGATGTTCTCAAACTGCATAATTGCGCGGTTGTCTTCGTCTGATTGAAGGTTATCGCCCCTGAGCTTCGGATCGCAGTCGCGCAGAGTCACGGCAAGATTCGCCCAAAAAGGCCAAGAGGTTGCCGTCATGGTCTGGATGGTTTTTCCCAGCAAGAAGAGAAGAGAAAAATTTCAAATGAATATTAAAATGATTGGTGCATTTGATAGATATGATGGATGGGGTAAGTAAATAAATCAGTATGATTTATTGATAAGTGAATGAATAGACAGATAAATTAGATATACAAGATAATAATAAACTCAGGTGAATTTCCAACAAGGTTCCGCGTTCTCCTCTCACTCCGAGGCGTAAGTTCCTGCTATATAAGACAAATGATTGACCGTATTTTCTCGAAGCAACTTGTTCCTTCTTGGGTTTTATTGAAAACTTTTAAGTGGGAAACTTGTCTCATATTGTCGCTCTGATAAGTCTGCATTTGCAAGGTAACTTTTTGCAAACCAGGTACGGTAGAGTGCCGTTGGGAGAAGTCGGTAGGTGGCGTGGCGGTAAAGGGCAGGGGGAAGCGGGAAGAAAGGGTAGGAAAGTAGAAGGGGAGGAAGGCAGGAGGTATGGCAGGGGGGAGTGGGGACGGGGGAAGGGAAGGCGGCCATGCGGAAGAGATTGAAGGAGGCATTGGTGTAGTATGTGAGGTAAAAGAGGAGGCGTAGGATATGCATTAGAGGAGCAGGGAAAATTAAGCTGTATTTGCAGGACAGAAAGGTATCAGGCTGAGGCGAAGGGAGGGTAGCGTGAGGGGAAGGGAGGGAGGGTGGTAGAAGCCAGCGTAGAGCAGAAAGTTAGGAAAGGAGGGAGAGCAATGAAGAGCAGAAACAGGAGGGACGAAGAAGGGAAGCGCAAGTGAGAGCCAGACTAGTCACGATGACTGTGGGATGAATGGACGAGCTGGCTTGGGCTGCGGGCTTGGGCTGGCTGGGGCGGCGCGACGGCTGCCTCTTCTGCTTTGGTGTTACTACTTGTTGTGTTATTCCATTTTTTGGCGCACAGTGTAGACTTCCGCATGATAATTTTATTTTCTTCTGTTGGCAAGTTGAAACGCGGTTGGATTGGCGTTGAAGAATTGTTGGTTTTGTGATTAGTTTTTTCTTCCTTTTACGTGCAATCCACGTTATCAGTGGGGCAACGTTGCTACTTTTAGGATTTAGGGATTACTTTAGGATGTTTAGATATTAGTGATAATGATATTTTGCTGTAGCTTTATGCCTTCTTAGATATACAGTGATTATCAGTGTTATTGTTATTGTCTTTATCATCATTACCGTCATCATCCCCATCACCTTATCATCATCACCAATTACCTAAACCTTTATGGCGCAATAGCAACACGTATAATATAATGATGTTGCAAACAGGGAAATATTGGGAAAACAGGTCTCGCGGCACCATGGTCCATATCTTTATTCTTAGAGAGGGAGGTCAACGTGCATCAAACACGTAAACACGCACAGACTAATGCACACACGCAGTTACATACATACGCGCACGCTCTCTTGCACGCATGGAGTTCCAAGATCACTTTCACGTTTATTCACTCACTTATTTCACTTCCTCACTTTCAGCCACACACACACACACACACACACACACACACACACACACACACACACACACGCACGCACGCACGCAGTACCCACCCACCCACCCACACACACACACACACACACACACACACACACACACACACGCAATGCACACACGCACGCACACACACACACACACACACACACACACACACACACACACACACACACACACACACACACACACACACACACACACACACACACACATACACACACACACAAACACACATACATAGTCAATGTACTCTTGGTCTAGACGAATTTGTGTTGCTGGTGAGGAGGAGGAGAGGAGAGAAGGGGAGGGAGGAGGGAGGGAGGGAGGGAGGGAGGGAGGGAGGGAGGGGAGGGAGGAGAGGAGGTGGAAGGGAGGGTGGAAGGGAGGGAGGGAGGAAGGAAGAGAGGGAGAAGACGAAAAAGAAAGAAGGGCGGAGACAGAGCCAGAGCCAGCAGTGGGACGAAGCTGGGTAGTGCCAGCGACGGCCAGCTGCAGCTGAGGCAGTCTCCATGGCGCTGTGGTTGCCTGAGAGCGAAGGCGACCATGACCACAGCAGCTCACCTTCGTCATTCCCAGTTGAGGGACTGCAGGACACGCACTCAGAGGAGGAGGGAAAACCTGTTTAGTGTGTGTGTCCCCGCCCTTTGCTTGATATTGGCGAATATGGGCTTAATGTGGGGGTTGTTGTTGAGGGTGGTGGTGGTGGTGGAGGGTGTGGTGGTTTGGTCGTGGTGCGATGGGGTGGGGTGGGGTGTAGAGGCAAGGTGGGATGTGTATTGTGTTGGTAGGTAGTGTGGTGTTTGGGTGGTGGTGGGGGTGGTACGTTCAGGTGTGTTGTATGGTGATGAGGTGGACGCCGAAGTGGTTGTGATGACGATGTGAAAGCACACAGGGATCGCAGAGTAGGCAGGGCTTAACATCAATGGAAAAGTGCAGGCAATGCAGAAGGCGAGACAGGGGCTTTGACATGGAGGTGTGGAAGGTGCCATGGCGTGGGGGCTGGGAATGGGTGCCGTTGTAAGGTTGCCAGAGCGGAAGAAGCGGGATGGGGAACCGGAGAGTGGAAGACAAAGGTAGAAGGCAAATGTCAGGATACATGCGTGGAAGGCATGGGCTTTGGAAGATTGATAACAGACAGATGTGGAAGACAGGTCAAAGCCCTGGGTTGGAAGTCGCTCTAACTCTAAACTGTCTATTCAGGGAAACATCCCTGGTTATATAAACTTGCTCATGTATTTGCACAAGAACCTTAATCGCGAAGTCCAGTTTTACTGACTCGTGAAAAAGACTGACATGAGGCCTGCCAAAGGCTCGTGGTTGTTCCTTAGCAGAACGCCTTCAACGCGCACCACCAGGCCTTGATCCAGCTGGAATAATCAATCAGGACACACGCGAGGAGAGTGCCATATGCAATGAGCGGAACAAGGACCTGATTCCACCAGTGTGTGAGCAGAGCAGTTATCCGTTGATCTGGTGTGTGCTCCCCGCGTCCCGTTGCGGCCATGCCCAGTGTGCTTGCGTCGACGTTGGTATTGCAAGGAGGCCGGAGTGCATGGCGCCAAGGTGTGTGCCTCTGACCTGCGACGAGGTTGCTTCGCTGGGCTCTGTTCGAGCCCCGCGGTGCAGCCCGTCGGAGAGAGGGGCCGTGGCACGGCCAGCGCCCGGCCCAAAGGGAACCTCTTATGCCATGTTCAAAACTTGCGGCTGGATGTCATGCCGTTTTGAAATGTCTTTTATTCGTGGCGGCGGATGGCAATCCTTGGGTCCCAAAGCGCGCGACGTCGGATTTGTGTGGCGTAATCGAGAGGGAAAAATTGGGAAAGCAGGCCCGGATGCAGCCGCCGGCTTTTATATTCATGGCCATTTTTGAGGCGGCTGATGAGCGGCAACAGATGATATAGCCAAAGCTGGATGCGTCAGCAGGCCATGTGGCGGTCTCGTTGTGTAACCTTCCACTTCCTCGGCACAGCCTGTCGCAACCTCGTGTCTCACTTGAAGCAGTCAACTCGTTAGAAAGAGCCGAAGAAGCATAAGGCCATGTGCGTCCATAACGCCTTACTCACCTTATCGGCAATAACGAGTTTATTCTGGCTCGTGCTTGACTCTGCGAGGCATCATAAAGATGGACCAGAGCCTGAGATCCGGCACTCGGGGAGAAAGAGAACAAAGGGACGGTCTCGGTGCTCGGCCCAAGCACAGGCGTTTTGCGGGAGGAACCCACTTGACACCGATTATCTCCTGCCCCAAACCTGACGGCCTTAATCGGCCCATTCTCGAGGTAGGTTGCGGACCATCTCTTGCATGACCTACCCTTTTCCCGATGGCATGAGGAATGGTCCGCCCTTGCAGTCAGGTCGCCGCACCGTCGCCGCCCCCTGACTCGCAGCGTACCGGTCCTGTCTTGCGTAACCGCCGCATCCTCATTCTCACTATTGATCTGACGTCGGTCCGTCGAGCGCGTCATCTTCAGGAATCGCCGGCGGGTCAGTGCGGAAGGGCGGCGCAGTTACTCGCAGCTCTTCACAGGGTCTGGCGCGTGACAACGCCAGCTCTTGACGGGGAAATAACTCAGAATGTGATATTGTGTGTAGAATGGAAGCAGCCCCGGGTACTTTAGCATGCACGGCCAATTTTTGGGAACAACCGCTCATCAGCTGGGAGCTGGCCTCCAATTACTGGATTACCGGGCGCCCACTCATCCGACACGAGATGTAGCCGTGATCCGGCGTCGCCCCTGGCCCTCCAGCGACCCTCCCTCCAGCGCCTCCGACACGAACGCGTGATTGAGGGCGGCGCGAGTTAGACATGCCAGACGTCGACTTTCCTCTCGGCGAGGAGGGAAATCCACTGAAAGTGGAGGACGAGGCCGCTCCTCCGCCACGGCGTTCTCGGAGGCGAGTGACACGTGGAAAGGAATGAGGATCAGGAATGGGGAGTCGGTTCTCGCCTCTGACTTGCGATAAATGCACGTAACTGCACGCAGAGCTGAACAGGCGCCGCCTTTCCTTTCTGCAAAGCCTACCGTGCTCCGAGGCGGGACATGGCGCCGCTGAAGCTCTGAACCAATGGCATCTCTCAACTGGCTGTAATTAAAGCGTTACGCGGAAGCTCCCACGGTGATTTATTTACTCGGCTTGTTTGCTTCGATTTTACGGGCCGTTTGAAAGGCTTATATGGGGCTGATCTATACTAATTGAATTGGACTTATCAA
>NC_091581.1:132500-147500 GCF_042767895.1 Penaeus vannamei | reverse complement strand
TGTGTGTGTGTGTGTGTGTGTGTGTGTGTGTGTGTGTGTGTGTGTGTGTGTGTGTGTGTGTACGTATAAGAAGAAGAAGGAGAATGAGAGCGTTATGAAAGTAAGAGCAAGTGACGAAATGAGAGAGAGAGCGACGAGGGAGAGCGAGACGGCCAGCCCTCGGGAGGGTCCCGAGGGCTGGCGAGGAAAGTACAAGTAGGTTATCAGTCGCCCGGGGCTGTTTACCTTCGGCATGTGTGTGTTTGTGGGAAATATTTTGTCTGTGCATGTGCGGTCGTCGTCCTAGGATGTGTGTGCGCGCGCGCGCGTATTTTGTAGAAATGCAAATCACTTCATAGATTATGTGTTTGTATGTTAATCTGCCTTATTTGCATTGACGCTGCGCATCCTATATGCGTTTTTGCGGTTATAATGTATATGATATTTATAGCCATCTTGATATAGTGGCAGACTGTGTAGTGTGCATGTTCCCCAAGTGCCACGGAGACTCGGAAATACTTCGGGAAAGGGAGAGAATATATGTCTGCGTTAATTGCAAGGAGCGGGCCTGCATTCCCACGGCGAGGCCACAGGGGAAGGATTCGCCCGTGCGGATGCGAGTCTCGACGAGTCCCCCAGCGACCCGCGACTCAGGGGAGGGCTGTAGCTCGCGCGGACACCTGGGGCGCCGCTTTCCCCAGTTCTCGCTCGAGATGTTTTGCAAACGTCGGCGATCAGCTGATGTGCGACTGGTTAGTGCAGAGCCAATACTACGGTATGCAAATCGGGGAGAGTGTTTATTGTGTCGTGCGGGTTAGTGGGTTGATAGTGTAGGCCATGTGTGTGCTTGGGGTGGGTGGAGTGTGTGTGTGCGTGTCTGGCTGTCTACACAAACGAGGGGGATTGTGTGTGTGCCCATTTATTGGAGCATTTGTTTATAGTTGGGGGGCGGGGGAAAAGGAAAGATAAAGGGAAAGGGGGAGAGAAAATGGAAATAAAAATGAAGAGAGAGAAAAACGAAAGAAAGAAAGAGAGCAAGAACAATTTCTGATAGATTATTGAACTGATTATAACAGGGATTGATGGTGGACGTCGGTGAATGTGAATAAGTGTTTATTCAGTTGAGGGCAGCAACAGAAATGATCAAAGGGGAAGGTCAGCAGTAGCGCTTCGACCAAGATCAGCGGATCAAAATTCATGTTCATATTATCAAATAAAGAATATGATTATGAGAAAGAACGAAATAAATGTAATTAGTATTGTTTCGTGGGAGCAATTAAGTTTTTTTTTTGAAATCCATGTGCCCTCCTATTTGCCTTCCTCCCCCTCCCCCCTCTCGCTCCCCCTTGCTTCGCTTCACCTCCACCCCCCCCTCCCCCTCCCCACCTCTTTTATCCATGCGGCACGAACCTCGGGAAAGAATTCTATTGGAAATCTTCCGGAGAGGAAGCCGAGAGTTGGCGGATCCGTTCGAGGGTAAGAAAGGAGAGCGAGAGAGAGAGAGAGAGAGAGAGAGAGAGAGAGAGAGAGAGAGAGAGAGAGGAGGGAGGGAAGCTGGGAGGGAGAGTGGGTTAGAGGGAGAGATGGGGAGAGAGGGAGAAAGATAGGAGGAGGGAGGGAGTGAAGGAAGGAAGGAAGGAAGGAAGGAAGGAAGGAAGGAAGGAAGGAAGGAAGGAAGGAAGGAAGGAAGGAAGGAAGGAAGGAAGGAAGGAAGGAAGGAAGGAAGGAAGGAAGGAAAGGGGAGGGAGGAGAGAAAGTTGGAGGGAGAAGGCAGATAATTAGGGAGAGAGAGAGAGAGAGAGGGAGGAAGTGATAGACGGAGGGAGAGGAAGAGAGTAGAAAAAGTGGGGGATGGAAAGATAGGGAGATGAAGGAAATGCCACAGACAGAAGGAGAAGAGGAGAGAGAGAGAAACAGACAGACGACAGAGATGGGTGTGCGGAGGTTTGGCGGGACGGAGGGAAGAGAGAGAGCGCGAGAAGGAAGAAGAGGAAGTGGGTGAGTGAGAAATAGTGTGGACACACGGGTCTGGCTGTGACAGGGCCCCCCCTCCCCCCACATCATCTCCAAGGAAGATGGAACTGGTCTGGGCGCCGAATATGAATTTATTGCAAGATTTGTTTTTATTGCAGGCGAGAGGCAGACGTTGCGTTCAGGAGGGACGAGAGGAGAGGGAGAAGAAGGGGAGAGAGTGGTTTTGTTTAGGCCACGTGGGGGGAGGGGGGAGGGAGGGAGGTTGTGCTCAGGGTGTGTGTGGGGGAGAGGGGGAGGGAGGGGCATCCTTTGCGTCCGTCGGGGGAAAGTCCCGCCTTCGGGAGTGAACAGGAAAACATAAAACGCCTCGATGTTGGAATTCTCTAAGCGGATGAGGATGGGAACAGGTACATAGATCGAATATTTCTTGTGGAAAGCGAATGGTAGAGAGGAACGAAGTGGGAGCAAGAGGAAAAGAGTCAATAGATGAAGGGGGAGAAGGCAGAACGAAAGGGAGAGAGACGAGGGCAGCAGCAGAGGGAAAGCAAGGAATTAATAAATCCGACAGCGGAGTCTCGGTGCCGTCTTCTCGGGCGGTTAAAGGGCACAGTCGCCCTCGCCCTTCGCAGGGACTCGGCCCGGCCTACTTCTGCTCCTGCTCCTCCTGCTGCTTCTACTCCTATTAATGCTACTCCTGCTGATTATTACAATTATTATTATTATTATTATTATTAAATTTATTATTACATAACAGAATTTGAAGTGTAAGGATATTCATGATTTCTGCGTCCACGTGAAGTGGAGTCTTAGGCTTGGGGCAGTCGTGTGATGTCCAGGGAGGGGAGAGGTGGCAGGGGTAGGGGAAGGGATAGGGGTAAGGGGAGGGGGAGGGGGAGGGGGAGGGGCTAGGATCCGAAGGGCAGAAAAGGTACGAATTTCTGATTATATTTGGAATTCTCCAAGTTCTCTTAACAGGTGTTTACATTGTGCCACGGTGACTGTGGAGAAGAAATTGTTTTTCTTACTATTGCTAGTATTATTGGTATTATTATTGTGCTATCATTATAGTTGTTATTATTGTATAATTATTATCTTTATTATTATTAATGTCACTATTATTATTATTGTTATTACTGTTATTGTTATTATTGCAATTGTTGTTATCACCATCTTCATCATCATCATCATCATCATCAGTCATCATCATCATCATCAGTCATCATCATCATCATCATCATCATCATCACCATCATCATCATCACCATCATCATCATCATCATCATCATCATCATCATCATCATCATCATTGTATTTATATATTTCTTTCTTTTTCTTTTTTATACTGTATTTTCTGTTCCTTCGTCCATATGATGGCGTTGATTCAAGGATTTACCCCGAGATGGCGTGGACATATTCATAAAAAGTGAAAGAAATTTGCGACGTTAAACATATTAATCAAAGGGGGAAATGAGAGAAAGGTGTCATCTGCAGCAAAATATTTCCAGAGGCATAACTTCCGCTCAGTTTCCCAACTTGGGGCGTTTTGCAGGGCTTCACTATTCTATTTTTTCTTTTCCTTTTATTTTGATTAGCATAAACTTTCGACCAGCTGTGAGAATTTGTTTTTTTCATCTGAATCTAGCTATTACTAGATATTACCCGGATGTATGAGGAAGTCCAAAATTTAACCTCGTTGTTGTATCATGTTTTCGTAAATAGCTATGGTTTGGATGTTCTCAAACTGCATAATTGCGCGGTTGTCTTCGTCTGATTGAAGGTTATCGCCCCTGAGCTTCGATCGCAGTCGCGAGAGTCACGGCAAAGCATCTCGCCCGGTGGCTGGCCGCAGAGGGTTGCCGTCACGGGTCTTGGATGGCGCCCAGGCAGTGAAGAGTAAAGAGAAAAATTAAATGAATAGATAAAATGATACATTTGATAGATATGATGGATAGGTAAGTAAATAAATTGAAGGAGTAGATTTATTGATAAGTGAATGAATAGACAGATAAATTAGATATACAAGTGATAACACAAACTCAGGTGAATTTCCAACAAGGTTCCGCGTTCTCCTCTCACTCCGAGGCGTAAGTTCCCGCCAGGAGGAAGACAAATGACGACTGCATTTTCTCGAAGCAACTTGTTCCTTCTTGGGTTTTATTGAAAAACTTTTGGCGGGAAACTTGTCTCATATTGTCGCTCTGATAAGTCTGCATTTGCAAAGGTAACTTTTTGCAAACCAGGGTACGGTAGAGTGCTTGTTGGGAGAAGTCGGCAAGGGGGAGGGGGGAGGGGGGAAAGGGTAGGGGGAGGGGAAGAAAGGGTAGGGAGGGGGGGAAGGGGAGGGAAGGCAGGAGGGTAAAAGGGTAGGGGGGAGGGGGATGGGGAAGGGAAGGCGGCTGGGTGTGCGGAAGAGATTGGAAGGGAGGGGTATTGGGGAAGGAAAGGGAGGGGAAGAGAGGCGGTAGGATATGCATTAGAGGAGCAGGGAAAAATTAAGCTGTATTTGCAGGACAGAAAGGGTATCAGGCTGAGGCGAAGGGAGGGTAGCGTGAGGGGAAGGGAGGGGAGGGTGGCAGGTTGTGCGTAGAGCAGAAAGTTAGGAAAGGAGGGAGAGCAATGGAAGAGCAGAAACAGAGGGGATGAAGCGAAGGGGAAGCGCAAGGGAGAGCCAGACTTGCCTCACGAGCGACTGCGGGATGAATGGACGAGCCGGGGCTTGGGCCGCGGGCTTGGGCCGCGGGCTGGGGCGGCGCGACGGCTGCCTCTTCTCTGCTTTGGTGTGTTACTACTTTGTCGTTATTCCATTTTTGGCGCACAGTGTAGACCTTCCGCATGAGACTTATTTTCGAGCAGAAGTTGAAACGCGGGTTGGATTGGCGTTGAAGAATTGTTGGTTTTGTGATTAGTTTTCTTTTTTTCTTCCTTTTTACGCAATCCACGTTATCAGTGGGGCAACGTTGCTACTTTTAGGATTTAGGGATTACTAGGATGTTTAGATATTAGTGATAATGATATTTTGCTGTAGCTTTATGCCTTTCTTATATGGTACAGTGATTATCAGTGTTATTGTTATTGTCTTTATCATCGTCATCGTCATCATCCCCATCACCTTATCATCATCACCATCATCTTGCAACCTTTATGGCGCGGGCTTAGCAACACGTATAATATAATGATGTTGCAAACAGGGAAATATTGGGAAAAACAGGTCTCGCGGCATCTTGGTCCACATTCCTTATTCTAGAGAGGGAGGTCAACACGTGCATCAAAACACGTAAACACGCACAGACTAATGCACACACGCAGTTACATACATACGCGCACGCTCTCTTGCACGCATGGAGTTCCACATTCACTTTCACGCTTATTCACTCACTCTTATTCTCACTCTCTCTCACTTTCACACACACACACACACACACACACACACACACACACACACACACACACACGCACGCACGCACGCACGCACCCACCCACCCACCCACACACACACACACACACACACACACACACACACACACACACACGCACGCACACGCACGCACACACACACACACACACACACACACACACACACACACACACACACACACACACACACACACACACACACACACACACACACACACACACACACACACACACACACACACAGTCATATTTACATAGTCAATGTACTCTTGGTCTAGACGAATTTGTGTTGCTAGTGAGGGAGGGAGGGAGGGAGGGAGGGAGGAAGGGAGGGAGGGAGGGAGGAAGGGAATGAGGAAGGGAGGGAGGGAGGGAGGGAGGGAGGGAGGGTGGAAGGGAGGGAGGGAGGAAGGAAGGAGAGGGAGAAGACGAAAAGAAAGAAGGGGCGGAGACAGAGCCAGAGCCAGAGGCGGGGGACGAAGTTGGTAGTGCCAGCGACGGCCGGCCGCAGCGCCGAGGCAGCCCCTACGGCGCCGTGGCTGCCCCGAGGAGCGAAGGCGACCATGACCACAGCAGCTCACCTTCGTCATTCCCAGCGCCGAGGACTGCAGGACACGCACTCAGAGGAGGAGGGAAAAACCTGTTTAGCGTGTGCGTCCCCGCCCTTTTTGCTTGATATTGGCGAATATGGGCTTAATTGTGGGGGTTGTTGCTGACGTGGTGGGTGGTGGTGGTGGTGGAGGGGTGTGGTGGTTTGGTCGGGTGCGATGGGGTGGGGTGGTGTAGAGGGTGGGGATGTGTATTGTGTTGGTAGGTAGTGTGGTATGTTTGGGTGGTGTGTTGTGGGGTGGTATGTCTAGGTGGTGTTGTATGGTGATGAGGTGGACGCCGAAGTGGTTGTGATGACGATGGTGCCACGGCCAGGGGATCGTAGAGTAGCAGGGGTTTAACAATACCAGGGTGCAGTGGCACGGGAATGGGTGACAGGGGCTTTGACATGGAGGTGTGAAGGTGCCATGGCGTGGGGGCTGGGAATGGGTGCCAAGTTGGGAGACATAGAGCGGAAGAAGCGGGATGGGGAACTGAGAGTGGAAGACAAAGGTAGAAGGCAAATGTCAGGATACATGCGGTGGAAGGCATGGGTTAAAAGATTGATAACAGACAGAGTGGAAGACAGGTTTGAAGCCCCGGGTTGGAAGTCGCTCTAACCTAAACCGTCTATTCAGGGAAACATCCCTGGTTATATAAACTTGCTCTTCATGTATTTGCACAAGAACCTTAATCGCGAAGTCCAGTTTTATCGACTCGTGAAAAAGACTGACATGAGGCCCGCCAAAGGCTCGTGGGTTGTTCCTTAAAGCAGAACGCCTCGCACGCACCTCATCGAGGCCTTGATCCAGCTGGAATAAATCAGGACACACGCGAGGAGAGTGCCATAAGGAATGAGCGGAATGGCGACTCGATCTCGCATCGCGTGTGTGAGCAGAGTGAAGTTATCCGTTGATCTGGGTGTGTGTGCTCCCCCGCGTCCTTGCTTGCGGCCATGCCCTCAGTGCTTGCGTCGACGTTGGTATTGCAAGGAGGCCGGAGTGCATGGCGCTTGCTGCGTGTGCCTCTGACCCGCGACGCGAGGTTGCTTCGCTGGGCTCTGTTCGAGCCCCCGCGGCAGCCCGTCGGAGAGAGGGGCTCGCAGTGTTGCCAGCGCCCGGCCCAAAGGGAACCTCTTATGCCATGTTCAAAACTTGCGGCTGGATGTCATGCCGTTTTTGAAATGCTTTTTATTCGTGGCGGCGGATGGCAATCCTTGGGGCCCAAAGCGGCGCGATTGCCGGATTTGTGTGGCGTAATCGAGAGGGAAAATTGGCAGGCCTGATGCAGCTGCCAGTTTTTATATTCCATGGCCATTTTTGGAGGCGGCTGATGAGCGGCAACAGATGATATAGCCAAAGCGATGCGGCCGTAGCAGGCCATGTGGCGGCCTCGTTGTGTAACCTTCCACTCCCTCGGCACAGCCCGCCGCAAACCTCGTGTCTACCTGGCGTAGCCAACTCGTTAGAAAGAGCGAAGAAGCATAAGGGGCCATGTAAGTGTCCATAATGCCTTACCCACCTTAATGGCACAACGAGTTTTATTCCCGGGCTCGTACACCCTGCGAGGCATCATAAAGATGGACCAGAGCCTGAGATCCGCACTCGGGGAGAAAGAGAACAAAGGGACGGTCTCGGTGCTCGGCTCAAGCACAGGTGTTTTGCGGGAGGAACCCACTTGTCAATTGATTATTATCTTGCCCCAAACCTGACGGCCTTTAATCGGCCCATTCTCGAGGCAGGTTGCGGACCATCTCTTCTTGCATGACCTACCCTTTTCCCGATGGCATGATGAATGCAGTCCGCCCTGCAGTCAGGTCGCCGCACCGTCGCCGCCCCCGACTCGCAGCGTACTCGGTCCCTGTCTTGCGTAACCGCCGCATCCTCATTCTCACGGCCGATCCCTGACGTCGGTCCGCTCGAGCGCTGCCATCTGTGAATCGCCGGCGGGCGTCAGTGCGGAAGGGCGGCGCAGTTACTCGCAGCTCTTCACAGGGTTCATGCGCGGACACCGCTACAGTTTGATTTGGAAATAACCTGTGAATGTGATATTGTGTAGAATGGAAGCAGCCCCGGGTACTTTAGCATGCACGGCCAATTTCGCACAACCGCTCATCAGCCAGAGCCGGGCCTCCATTACTGGATTACCGGGCGCCCACTCATCCGACACGAGATGTAGTCACGTGATCCGGCGTCGCCCCCGGCCTCCTCCAGCGACCCCTCCCTCCAGCGCCTCCGACACGAACGCGTGATTGAGGGCGGCGCGAGTTAGACATGCCAGACGTCGATTCTCTCTCGGCAGAGAGGGAATCGACGATGCGCGGGAGGACGAGGAGGCCGCTCCTCCGCCACGGCGTTCTCGGAGGCGAGGACACGTGGAAATGGAAATGAGATCAGGAATGGGAGTCGAGCACTCGCCTCCCCCTGACTTTATGATAAATGCATGTAACTGCACGCAGAGCTGGAACAGGCGCCGCCTTCCTCTTCTGTAAAGCCTTACCGTGCTCCTCGAGGCGTGACATGGCGCCGCTGAAGCCCCGAACCAATGCATCTCAACGGCTGTAATTAAAGCGTTACGCGGAAGCTCCGGCCAGGATTTATTTACTCGCTTGTTTGGTTTCGATTTTACGGCCGTTTTGGAAAGGGTTGAGAGAGACAGCTGATCAGAGACGAATTCGAATTGGACTTTATCAAGTCGTCAGAGTTGTGGATTGATTAAACATATGAGAGTGCTACATCAATCACTGCGGGGTCTGAAAGTCCAGCTTACTTTGGCATATATGTGCGTATTCCATAATGCGAACTCGTATGTAGAATAGGTATGAATGAGAATGGATATCTTCACAATTAAATGGATGTATTTGACCGGTTTCGATTCTGTCTTCGTTAGAAGATAGAATCGAAACCGGTCAAATACATCTCTTGTATTGTGAAGATATCCACTCTCATTCCTAGCTTTCCTACATTTGTCAACATGAATACCAGCGTGACGCGTGGGAGAGGAAGCTGGAACGATTATATGGATATATACTGCTGTGCGAAAGAAGAACTGCTAAACAGCGTCTCATAACTCCGGCCCCTGTTGATCCCCCGACCTCGCCGTCCACTGCATTCCTGGCCCCTCCCCCTCCCCCCTCCTCATTTTAACAGGGGCTAGATGCCTCTCGCCCATTGACTGGGAATCGCGGGAATGAGTGGCAGGAATGCAAAATGAAGCGCCGAATGCACTGAGTGGTGCAATGGGCTTCAATTTTCCCGAGCGCCATTTGACACGGGTTCGTGTCGGGTGTTCTGCTGGTTAGTAAAGGGATTTGTTATAGGTTGAGGATGTTATGTTTGTAATTTCAAAGGCAGGGAAGAAAGGAGGGCGAGCGGGCGGGCGGGCGGGCAGGCAGGCAGGCAGGCAGGCAGGCAGGCAGGCAGGCAGGCAGGCAGGCAGGCAGGCAGGCGGGCGGGCAGGCAGGCAGGCAGGCAGGGAGGCAGGCGGGCAGGCAGGCAGGCAGGCAGGCAGGCGGGCAGGCAGGCAGGCAGGCGGGCGGGCGGGCGGGCAGGCAGGCAGGCAGGCAGGCAGGCAGGCGGGCAGGCAGGCAGGCAGGCAAGCAGGCAGGCGGGCGGGCAGGCAAGCAGGCAGGCGGGCGGGCAGGCAGGCAGGCAGGCAGGCAGGCAGGCAGGCAGGCAGGCAGGCAGGCAGGCGGGCGGGCAGGTAGGCAGGCAGGCAGGCGGGCAGGCGATGGCAGGCGGGCAGGCGGGCGGGCGGGCAGGCAGGCGGGCGGGCAGGCAGGCGGGCGGGCAGGCAGGCGGGCGGGCAGGCAGGCGGGCGGGCAGGCAGGCGGGCGGGCAGGCAGGCGGGCGGGCGGGCAGGCAGGCGGGCGGGCAGGCAGGGGGGCGGGCAAGCAGGCGGGCGGGCAGGCAGGCAGGCGGGCAGGCAGGTGGGCGGGCGGGCAGGCGGGCAGGCAGGTGGGCAGGCAGGCAGGCGGGTGGGCGGGCAGGCAGGCGGGCGGGCGGGCAGGCAGGCAGGCGGGCGGGCGGGGCAGTCAGGCGGGCGGGCGGGCGGGCGGGCGGGGCAGGCAGGCGGGCGGGCAGGCGGGCGGGCAGGCAGGCGGGCGGGCAGGCAGGCGGGCGGGCAGGCGGGCGGGCAAGCAGGCGGGCAAGCAGGCGGGCGGGCAGGCGGGCAAGCAGGCAGGCAGGCAGGCGGGCAAGCAGGCGGGCAGGCGGGCAGGCAGGCAGGCTGGCAGGCAGATGTGAAAGAGAGAGAGACAATCGAATATACAGAGAGAGAGAGAAATAGAAAGAAGGAGAGAGGGAGAAGTAAAGAAGGGAGAAATACGGAGAAGGTGGGAACGAAAGGCGAAGTAATAATAATGCATCTTGAAAGATTCCTGCGTGAGGGCCAGGGGCGACGGGGAGCGCGATCTGCGGGTGGGAAGTGGCATTGCATGTTGAAAATTTGTCATCCCTTTGTTGCAAGACCCGGTGATGGAGTTCAGGTATGTAGGCCTATCTATAAGTCTATATAGACCCACATAGAACCCCTTTGTTTTCGTTCAGCAACGTGACGAACTGTTTTTGATCCGAAAAGCGACAACTCCGCCATAGCGAAAAGAAACGGGCGTCCAGTGCATTGGGTTCACGGGCGTGGATTTCATGACACAGCAGCTTCGTGGGCGGCTGAGAGTAACTTGGAGCGTGGCCCGCCCCCGTTCAGAGAAGGGTCACGTGACTCCGGTCATTTAGTGACGCGGGCGAGTATGAAATATATTTTCTCTGTTCCGTTTGTCTTTTTTTAACCCTGTGTGTGTCGTCTCTGTGACTTGTATTTCATTTTATTTTGTATTTTTCCCTTGAAAAAAAGTTTTTTTTTCCATATAAACTTTTGATCTTTCTGTTGAGTTTTTTTTCAACGGAGAATCCAATTTTCCTGAAGTGGTCCCTTGATTTCAAGTCCCTTCTTAGTCCACCGAGAACGAGTGGCCTTCTTGCCCGAGCCAATATTTCCACCAAACTTCAGAAGTTGATGGCGACGATCACCTTTCCCCTCCAAAGTGATCCGAGCCCATGCCGTGCGAGGGAACACATGCAAACGACCGCAGGACGGCCTTTCAAAGGGATTTTCTCCCGTGATGAACGAGTCGGGGAAACTTTGGGTAATCAGGGAACATTTTTTTCCTTTTCTTCCTCGTGAACATCATCATCTTTTCTTTTTTTTATCCATTAGGAGCGAGTCCTGATCCCTCCTTCGAGGATTACCCTGTGCTTTACCCAAGCATTAAGAAGAGCTCTGTCGCGTTTCCTGCTTTGGTTCTGAAAGGAGTAATGTGCTCTCTCTCTCTCTCTCTCTCTCTCTCTCTCTCTCTCTCTCTCTCTCTCTCTCTCTCTCTCTCTCTCTCTCTCTCTCTCTCTCTCTCTCTCTCTCTCTCCTCTCCTCTCTCTCCTCTCTCTCTCTCTCTCTCTCTCTCTCTCTCTCTCTCTCTCTCTCTCTCTCTCTCTCTCTCTCTCTCTCTCTCTCTCTCTCTCTCTCTCCCTCCCTCCCTCCCCCATTTCTCGCTCTCTCTTCTCTCTTTCTCTTTCTCTTTCTCCTTCTCTCTCTCTCTCTCTCTCTCTCTCTCTCTCTCTCTCTCTCTCTCTCTCTCTCTCTCTCTCTCTCTCTCTCTCTCTCTCTCTCTCTCTCTCTCTCTCCTCCTCCCTCCCTCTCCTCCTCCCTCTCCTCTCTCTCTCTCTCTCTCTCTCTCTCTCTCTCTCTCTCTCTCTCTCTCTCTCTCTCTCTCTCTCTCTCTCTCTCCCTCTCCCTCTCCCTCTCCCTCTCCCTCTCCCTCTCCCTCTCCCTCTCCCTCTCCCTCTCCCTCCCTCCCTCTCCTCCCTCTCCTCTCTCTCCTCTCTCTCTCGAGGAATGGAAGGAGGGGAGAGGAGGGGGGGGAGGAGAAGGAAGGGGAAGGGGAAAGAGGAAGAGGGAGGGGAATGGGGAAGAGGGAGGGAGGATGAAGTGGAGGAAGGGGGAAGGAGAAAAGAGGGAGATAGGAGAGGAGTGGATACGATAATAGGGGGAAGCAGGGGGGGGTGGGGAGAGGAGAAGGAAGGGTTGAGGGGGGAGGAGAGGACTGAAGGGAGAAGAGGTGGCAGGGGAGAGGATGGGAAGAGAAGGGAGGGTGGAGGGGAGAGGAAGGCTAAGGAGAGGACAGAGGGGACTGGTAGGTGATCCTGGGATCCCTAGAAGGAGGATAGATCTTCACAAAGCTACATCTCCGCTTGGATTTTCACTTTAGTCTTTTCTCGAGTCTGTTTCTCTTCATCTCGTAGACCGGGGGCACCTGCGGGCGATTCCCCGTCGGCGGGAGGGAGTGAGACACCGATCTTCAACCGGAGCGAAGAGAGCGGCCGGTCAAATCGTGGCTTACGGGGGCTTGTTGAAGGGACCGAAGGGGTTGGTGAAGATCCGGAGATAAGGGCTAGGGATAAGGGAAGGGAAGGCGGGGGACAGGCAGGTGGGGGAAGAACGGGAAGAAGTGGGGGCGAGGAGACTGGCGACGGAAAGTTATGGAGTCGATGGGGAGAGAGCTCGGCGCTGGGGAAGTGGCGGGTGGATGTAGGCTGTGTGCGGTTGACACTGGGTGACCCGGGACCCCACTCTCTCCCATTTTCATGCACTTCCCCTCCCCTCTCCCCCCCACACACCCCTACTCCCTTCGGTTCCCCTCCCCACTCTCCTTTACCTCCATACACCCCGCCCCCTTCGCTCCCCCTCCCCACTCTTCCCTTCTTTCAAATCCCCTGCCTTCCCCCCAATGCCTGCCCCCTCTCCTCCCCGTCCATGTGGCCCCCCCCCCATACACGCACACTGTCTCCATATAACCTCTTACGTATGTACACACGAACACTTCCGCTCACCAGTACATCGCCGGTCGGGACTGGTGGAGCTGTGAAGGGGGCTGTGGTGGAGCTGTGAAAGGGCTCTTATGGAGCTGTGAAGGGGCTCTTATGGAGCTGTGAAAGGGCTCTTATGGAGCTGTGAAGGGGCTCTTATGGAGCTGTGAAAGGGCTCTTATGGAGCTGTGAAGGGGGCTGTGGTGGAGCTGTGAAGGGGGCTGTGGTGGAGCTGTGAAAGGGCTCTTATGGAGCTGTGAAGGGGCTCTTATGGAGCTGTGAAAGGGCTCTTATGGAGCTGTGAAGGGGGCTGTGGTGGAGCTGTGAAGGGGGCTGTGGTGGAGCTGTGAAAGGGCTCTTATGGAGCTGTGAAGGGGCTCTTATGGAGCTGTGAAAGGGCTCTTATGGAGCTGTGAAGGGGGCTGTGGTGGAGCTGTGAAGGGGGCTGTGGTGGAGCTGTGAAAGGGCTCTTATGGAGCTGTGAAGGGGGCTGTGGTGGAGCTGTGAAAGGGCTCTTATGGAGCTGTGAAGGGGGCTGTGGTGGAACTATTATGGACCTGTTATGAAGCTACGAAGGGGACTGTGAAACGGCTGTAATAGAGCTGTGAAGGAAGGGTGTGACTGCTTTGCTTTTCCCTCGGCTAGGATCTTCGTTACTCGGCCTGTCTTCATCGCCAATTTACTAGACACTTTTCCTACACCGTTGCTAGTAATTCGGGCTCTTCCTAAGCTAGTGTTATCAGTCGGGGATTAAAAAGCTACCTTTTCATACTCATGCTAAATTTGCAACGAGTATCGGTCTCAGGAAGAAACATAAAATTTATGCTTGGAAATGAGTAAAAAAAATGGCGTCGCACCCAATCAAGCAAGAGTGTTTCATGTTTTAATAATTGATCGTCTATGATATAGTGTGAGAAACTATGAAAAAAATATTTTCCTTCTCCTTCTCCCTTTCTCCTCCCACTTCCACCCTCTTTCTCCCTTTCGCCACTGCCCGCCGCGAACCGTAGGGTCGTTAGTCAGATGTTCCAGCACACGCAGCTCAGCCGCCACGCATTTGCCTTCGTCGAATATTTGTTGGCCCTGAGGGGCCGGGAGTGCCGAGCGAGGTGACGTGAGGTCAGAGGGTCGCGTCGCATTATTTCTCCAAAAGGGTCGGAGGTTCGATTTTCTCTACAATTGCTGTGTGGGTGTGTTTGTCTGTGTTGTCTGTATATGTGTGTGTTGTCTGTGTGCGTGTGTGTGTGGAGGGGGGAGGGATGTGCATGTGCGTGCGTGCGTATATGCGTGTATATATATATGTGCACACGTATGTAAGTATGTAGGCAGGCATGTATCCATCTAAGTATTAATGCATATGCATGTTGATACGAGGAATATACATTCGTATCGATTCCATGCTTTCATCTGCCGGCGGGATCGCGCAGTGATTAAATTCTGATTTGATTAGCATATTGGCGAAGGGCGCTGGGATCTCGTCGAACTATTTTCGATTTTCTGGGCAAGTGGTGTTCTTTTAATTAGACCAACTGCCCCGGTAATGTTTCCTCCGGTTTTTAATTGCTCTTTTAACGGGAGGTCATCTGGTAACAACATTTTCACATGTCATGGATAAAAGGATACCTCATGACTATGAGTGGTTGATATTATTGCGAGTATTTTTTAGTTTCTTTTTCTTTTTCCTCTTCTTTTTTTTTTCTTTATTTTCTATTCCTTTCTATTTTCCTTTTATTTCTTCTTTTTCTACTGTCTTTCCTCTTTTTTTTGCTCTTCATCTTTTTCTGCTCCTCCTCCTCCACCTTATGCATTTACGTGCCATCGGCCTTCCTCCACGCACCCCTGACCCTCCCTTGCTCTCCCCGCAGACACGGAGAGGAAGCTGAGCAGCGACGCCCCAGCCGAGGCCAAGCCGCAGGGCCCCGAGCAGCCCGGCTCCACCCCGACCACCACCAGCTCGTCCACCTCTCCGCCTTTCTCCAAGTCCAACTCGCACTCCACCTCCTCCACCAGCGCCACGACGCCCTCCCAGGATGGCGGCGGGGGCGAGGAGGTGAACGCGGACGCCAAGAAGCAGTCGCCCATGGCCTTCACCATCGAGCTCGGGCCCGGAGGAACCTCGGCCACCAGCGACGCGTCGGCCAAGAAGCTCGACATCACCGCCTCCATCAGCAAGTGGGCGCCCAAGCAC
>NC_091581.1:122500-125000 GCF_042767895.1 Penaeus vannamei | reverse complement strand
GGTGAGTCTGCGGTGAGTAGAGAGCTAAAAAAATGAATCACCTCATGGATGTCTCCCGTGTTGAGCTAAACATGAAGTCGTCACATGGAAAAACGAGTCACATGGATGCGTCATCTGTGTTGAGAGCAAAAATAGGAGTCGTCACATGAACCGAGGTTTGAAAAGAGCACCGCATAATGAACTGAAAAGAGGCGCGTGGCGTGGGGGTGAGGGTGGGGTTTAGGGTTAGGGGAGCAGGGCGGAGAGAGGAGGGGGAGGGGGAGGGAGGAGAATGCGACGTACAAGACGGAGTATCCACGTGGCGGTTGTTTACACACGTGACCGCAATACAGAGACACGTGGCTGTGTGGCGGCAACTCCCCCTTGGTGAATGACGGAGACATAGATCATAAAAAGAAAAAGAGAAAAAAATACATTAAAGTAGAGATGAATAAGCAACGAACGAGGCCTAAATAGGCTTAAATACCATATTCCATTAATCGTACATAAACCAAACTTCATTTACGTAAAGCGTGGTAATGCGTTACTCGAATAGAAATCAAGCTCCGTCCATAAAATGGCGTACTTGTACTCGCACACAAATGAAATTCAGCTCCGTTTGAAATCTCGCGTGTCAGGTCACACGCCCGGGAGACTGTGACTTGTGTTTGGCGTCGGCATCATGAACTTAAAAAAAGCTTGTCTTTATCACTTGGTGCAAATTACTCGTTAACGGAATTAGTATCTTAAAAAAGAAAAACGAATGAAAGGTCTTAAGTAAACTAGAGAAGAGAAGGGAGACGGAGGGAAAAGAGAAGAGAAAGAGATAAGGAGAACGCCATTTTCAGAATCTGAAGATGGTTGGGTGCAAGAAAAAATATACGTGAAATAGAGATAAACTTTCACCACTTTCACTTTTTATTCGTGTAGAAGTTATTGGATAACTTTGCATGATTATATGGTTAAATGTTCTAAAATATTTGTCAGTATCCAGAGACTCTACCCTTGGATCCGATTGAGGGAGAGGGAGAGGGAGAACTTTGACTTTGACCTAGCGAGAGGAAAAGGAAGAGAGCGAGAAAGATGAATGGACCGGAAGAGAAAAAGAGAAAGAGAACGATAACGAGCAGAAGTAGCCAGGCGCCCGGCCGTGGTTGCGGGCGGCTCGCTCGCGCGTCGGCGGGCACGCCGTTATTTTTCTCCTTTTTTAGGAGTCTAAACTTTCGCTGATGCTTCTTTACGCGCGGTTTTAGGTGTCCTACAAGTTTATTTTTTACCGAGATCTCAGGAGGGCAGAAGGCAGGTCGGCGCGATCGCTCTGCCGCCGAAGGAGAAAACGCCAGCGATTGGGATGCTTTAGGCTGATTGTCCGGCTTGGTTGTGGGAGATCCTGGCCTTTAGAGCAACGGTATTTGTATGAGATTTTGATTTTTTTCTTGTTCGGTTCATGCTTACTCACATGTACGTGTCGCGCGCTCACCGTGACTCCTGCGCATGCGTCTTCAAGTCCCGAGGGTTGTTGGGCATCGAGACGATTCACGCGGTTCGTTTGAAGATCTGGACCCGTCTCTTTATATTGCAGTTCCATGCGCGAAGTTTTCAGATAGTTTGCCTTCCTTGCCACACATGCGGAAGGAGGGAGAGCAAAGGAAGAGAGAACTGCGGTTATCAGATGGAGATAATAGCGGAGCGTGGACGGCGCCCGCCAGGCACGCCGCAATGAGAGCCATTGGGCCATTAACCCATTAACGGGACCTCTTCGTGCGGGCGAGATCTTGGTCTCACAATTATGGCTCGTGAGGGGATGAAAGGGGAAGAGGAAGGGGAGCCCGCTCGAAGGAACGCTTAATTGCCCTCGCTCATTCGCTGCCATCACTCTACACACGCAGACAGTTTGCACACGTAGACGTCTACCCACACATTTTCTATGTAAGTATAGACTCGTATAGACCTTGTACGTATACGCACGCACATCCCCGCCCCCCCCCCCCCCCCCCCACACACACACACATAAAGGCAACGCTCAAGGCATCGTCACCCGGTGAATTTGTGTTAACAGCAAAAGTGGATCGCCGCCGCTGCTGCAGATTCCCGCCTAAGCTTTGCAGTCTCTGGTCTATGTTTTCTTGTGAGGATGATAGTGAAAGAAAAGCAAGATAAAAGAAAGGAAATAAGAATAGAAATGGGTAAATGAAAACGTGAAAAGTAGTGAAAAGTAGAGACAAGAAAGGCGGGACAAGATAAAATAAACGACCAAAGAGAGAGGGCTGGGGGAGCGCAGCCCCTGATGTACAGTAAGTGAGGATGACATACGAAGCCAGAGAGGTTAAACAGCCAGTTCTGTTCAGGTTCTCGAAGTGACAGTACGTGCAACACAGCTCGTAGTGGCGTGACGTCCTCGGGCGATATATCTCTTAATTAATTCAGCTTTTGATGTGTTTTACCCAAAGCTTCTGTCTGTTCCCTTTACCCGTAAAAATCTGCTTCGCCTGTTTCTCGTATGCTGTCTACATTTCCGTAT
>NC_091581.1:75000-77500 GCF_042767895.1 Penaeus vannamei | reverse complement strand
GTGCAAAACACTTGATGCAGCCCAAGAGTTTTTGGATGAATGCCCAAGGACAATAAAGAATTTATATCTCAGGAGACACTGGAAGCCACAGATGCTTGTCATGCGGCTTGTCTGACAGGGGATCGGGATTTGCACTGTTCTCAGGTGTGTAGAACTCGGTCTCTGTTAAGAAGGGACAAGGAGCAGTTTATTAGGAGTCTTGCTGAGGAGGCCAAAGACCATTTCTGAATAAATGACCTTCGGCCTGCATACCAAGCCCTGAGAAAGCTGAACTCTAAGTCCTCTTCACAGGTGACAGCAGTTCGCATAGTAAGTGGCCAGATCGTCTCAGATCCTGTTGTGGTGCAGGAGCATTGGGCTGAGTATTTTGAGCAGTTGTACCAGGTTGATCCACCAACAGTTAACTTGGATGCGGGTAGAGCCGTGATTCTGTTGCTGATCCCACCCATCAATGAGGATCCACCCTCCCTTTCAGAAGTTAGGGGGGCAATCTCCTGCTAAAGAGTGACAAAGCAGCAGGTATATGCGGTATCCCAGCTGAACTGTTAAAGGCTGGTGGTGAACCTATGGTGCGTGGGTTGCATGCTGTCCTGGCTACCATCTGGCGGTCCGGTACCGTTCCCCCTGACCTGTTGAGAGGTGTGGTCATCCCTCTCTGGAAGGAGAAGGGGAACCGATGGGACTGCAGCAATCACCGAGGCATTACACTGCTCAGTATACCAAGCAAGGTTCTTGCCCACATCCTTCTGAGACATATCAGAGACCACCTACTGAGGCATCAGAGGCCAGAGCAATCTGAATTCACTCCTGGCAAGTCCACAATAGACCGTATCCCTATATATTACACTCATAGTCATTATAGAGCGATGTCGTGAGTTCGGGCGTGGGCTGATTGCAATCTACATCGACCTTAAGAAGGTGTTTGATGCATCGGGAATCACTCTGTGAGATCCTGAGACTGAGAGGAATTCTAACAAGGATTGTTGGACTAATAGCAAGTCTGTATACTAGTACTGAAAGTACTGTAAATTGTGGTGGGGGCCTGTCGAGCTTCTTTCCTGTTAGTTCAGGAGTGAGGCAAGGCTGTGTTCTTGCACCAACACTTTTCAATACTTGCATGGACTGGATACTGGGCAGGGCTACTGTTCAAAGTCATTGTGGAGCAACACTGGGCAATATCAAGGTTACAGACCTTGACTTTGCTGATGATGTTGCTATTCTATCTTTGGAAATCTTAGTGGTGGCTCTGGATGCATTTATTAATGAAGTGAAGCCCTTGGGTCTAGAGGTCTCCTGAACCAAGACCAAGATCCAGGAATTTGGGGACTTGCTAGGAGAACCTGTTCGGTCGGTACGTGCTTGCGGCGAGGACATCAAAGTCAAAGAGAGCTTTACTTCCCTGGTAGTGTAGTTCATATCTCTGAGCTGTCAGACCAGGAAGTCAGCAGATGGATTGGCCTGGGAGCAGAGGTCATGACCTCTCTTGACAAGAGTATGTGGAGATGCTGGTACCTGTGCAGACGGATTAAGCTAAGGTTTTTCAAGGCCCCTATAATGCCAGTTTTGCTATACGGTAGTGAAATCTGGACATTATCCTGTGCCTTGGAGTCTTGATGCCTTCTGTAATAAGTCCTTGCACCGGATCATGGGGTACTGTTAGTGGGACCACGTGTCCAACCAACAATTGCACCGTGAGACTGTGATCGCCAACTCAGGCTATACAGCCACCTGGCTCGTTTCCCACAGGATGATCCTGCCCACCTGGTTGTCTCTGTAAGAGACAACCCTGGGTGGAGGAGGCCTGTGGGATAACCTAGGAGGTCGTGGCTTAGGCAGATCGATAAAACCAGTCGTGAGGAGTCCCTGCCTGGCAGCTTGCCATGAGGGACCCTAAAAGGCCCTGATGATATTTATTTAGTCATATCTTGAAAGATATAACTTTAAGTAAGATTATAGCAAAGCACAGGGACATGAGGCTTGTTATAACATTATATTTCAACTGATATCTGGTATCATGCTTTATCATAAAGTGGACTTGATTTAATTTCATATAAATTTTCTTGCTTGATTCATGCACTTATTCACTCACTCATTCTCTCTCTCTCTCTCATGTATTTTTATATATTTATATATGTATATGTTTATGTATATATGTATGTATATTAATGTATATATGTATGTATATGTATGCATATGTACATATATGTATATATATGTATGTGTATATATATGTATATATGTGCATGTTCATATATATGTATATGTGTATATATATATATATATATATATATATATATATATATATATATATATATATATATATACATATATATATATATATGTGTATGTTTATATATATGTATATGTGTATATATATATATATATATATATATATATATATATATATATATATATATACATATATATATATGTAAATGTATATGTGTATATACATGTATATGTGTATATATATGTATATATGTGTATGTGCATATATATG
>NC_091581.1:32500-35000 GCF_042767895.1 Penaeus vannamei | reverse complement strand
TATCGTATTGGTAATAAGATAACCATTCTTTTCATTCTGATATTGTATTTGTAACAAACATAACAAAATACTATGAATCATTCATCTTATTAGTTTAAAAGTTATTGTGATACAGTGAGGTGTAAGAAGCATGACCATTGACTACAGTAAACAGGCCTACCATTGAATTGAAGGGCATGTGCTTGGATCTTTCAGTGTAGCAAAATACTTCACTGCAAACCCCAAAGAAAAAAATTGAATGGACAACTAATATGCTTGGCTTTTATTTTTGCACACAGTTAATTAGTCTTGAGTATTAGGAATAAATCAACATGTTCCATATATTTATTCTTGAAGTTAAATATATTTATTTTATGAATTCACATATAAAACTTGCCTTTACTCTATAGACCATTTTTGTTTCATGGAATCTAAAATGTGTTTTGTGAGAGTAACAGAATTACAAAAATAATTCACACTACATCATATGTATTTCTTCGCAGTCTGCTACAGGCATTAATATTAACATAACACAAAGTTTAGTTTGAGGGTAACTCATTTTTCATTCAAACTCTAAATGTACAGATGGACTTTTGAAGTAAACTTATTTTTTATCTTTTGTGAGTTACTTTACTTTTAAATCATCCTATTTCTTTCCCCTTCAGTAATTGATCGAGTAATGGTGTGTGTTGATGACGACGACCTAGACGAAGATGACCTAGATGTTGCAGCTGGCCACGAGTGGGGGGAGAGCGACTACTAGAGCCAGACTGGAAGTCATCCTTTTGCAGTGCTCATTAGAGACATGTGTTAAAAAAAAAAAAAGAGGAAAAAACTTGGCATTGTTATGACAAATGTGAATGCAATTGATGATGGCGCATATGAGATCAAGTCAAAGAAAGCATGATATTTTGAATATTATCTGTCTTTTTCCTTCTATTTCTTAAATCTGGAAATCAAGTGATATTATTGTTGGAAGCACTCAGTTTTATTTTGAAAGCTCATGTAAAATTATTATGGAAATTGGTATGAAATAGCAATATAACAGAGATTAGCAGGTAGCTTAGTGTGAAGTGTATTTAGGTGCTTCAGTGTAATGTGAATTAGATGATGATACTATGACAAGCAGAAATTTTATTTCTAGCTAATGAAAAGAAATGTGCAATGTACTGAAAAAATACGAAGAACTGAAGGAAAAGAAGAATGATACACACAAAATAAAAACTGACAACACCTTCAGCTGACAAGGAAGTGCCTAATAATAATTTCTATACTGTGAAGATGAAGTGAGAAAATATATGACTGAAGACTGTACATTCCATTATTGTATTATGTAAAAAAAATGAATTTTATGACATATTCATAGGTGCCACTTTGCTAACTCTAACCATTCTATAATATAGATATAAAAATGTAAAGTTTGCATCATCTCATGCAGTAGAAGAAAATACGATTAATGCAAAATAATACTCACACATATTAACAACTATAATTTTTTTTCAGTGAACTGAACTTAACACAGTTCACAAAAAAAATGTTGCAACGTGACTGAATGCTGATGAGACTGTTTAATGTGTCTCACCTTTAGCTATACTCTGCTATGCTTGGCAACACGGTCACAAAACCAACAGATGCAGTTCTTTTCTACTGTGCATTTCTGCTTTTGATTTTAGTCCAAATAATTTATTTTAATAGAAATCATGCATTATACTGGCAAACTCATATCTGGTGTAGTATATTTTCCTCTTTTTTTTATGATTTTTTCTCTGCACATGTTCATCAATGAAAATTAAACATTGATAATTTTTTGTAAAAAGGTAAGAAGAATTGGAGAAAGCCAAAGCTTTTCTCAAGTTAATGACATTTTATTTAGTGTATTAACTGAAGTTTTGCTGATGATACAAAATCATGAAAAAAAAATACAAGGAACACTGATGTTTCCTGAGCAAGCATGCTGGAAATCACCTAGTCCAGTATACTTATGGAATCTACCATGCATAGTTCCTTTGTGAAACACCATCCCATCCACAGAGTGAGTCTCAAAGATATTTCTGGATGATGCAAAAAGGTTGCAGTGAATTTTAAGCTTCTGTATCCTATGAATTAAGATTGTAACCCATATCCACTGTTTAAAAGGCATTTCATTATTGTGCATTTACATTAAAGAATTCCCATCACCAACTGCCATGGAGATCACAAACTGCTTAATGCAACAGCTAGTCCTGATGTGCCCTTCTGTCTCCTTACCTGCTTCCTGCTTTGATGGTCTCTAATTTGTATTTTTTTACTTTATAATTGTACATTTGTAAGTCTGAGTGTACAGGTGAGCACACAACGAAGGTAACTTTACCTAATGTGTATGTTACTGTGTGGTTTTGCTCACACTTTGGCAGCCATTGTGAGCATTCTGTGGTCAAGTTGCATTCTTCCTGCAATATTTTCCTATGCTAGATGTGCAAACAATTTACAGAAACAAGAAATGGCAAGGCATAGCAGCATCACATTTTTATCTGTTTTTGTA